>NC_013491.2:11526908-11636376 GCF_000004555.2 Caenorhabditis briggsae | reverse complement strand
CTTTGAGGGAAAAAATCTGTCAAAAACTATACGTTACCAACCTTCGAGAAGGTACCGTATATCTCTCCGGAACGGATTTTTTGAAAAATCAGGTCAACTACAAAAACAGAAGTTAAGACTTTTCAAAAATGCTGAGAAATTTTAAAATTGATGAAATGAGTTCTAAATAATATTTGGGACCTTGAAATTTGGCCATTTTTTCGCGAAAAATGATAACTTTCTAGGCCAATCGTACGTCTAGAACGCAACTGTGAAAAAATCTAACTATTGTATCGGTAAATTCTAAACTAGAACATTGTGATTAAAGGAAAAAAAATCAGAATGCATCACTCCTTCGTCACAAAACAACTCCGTAAACATGACTCCTCATAGCCCATTTTTAACGCTTGAGTGTGAAATGGTCCAAAAAGTTGCTGATTCCGTGAACACAAGATCTAGATTTTTATGGTTTTATGTATGTTCCCTAATGAAAACTTGTGTACTTTCCTTTTATGCTAGTAAGCTCAATCATATGTCTGCCGAGGAAGACACAGTACCACTCGGAACATACTTGTGAAATTGTGCCAAAATGAGAAATTTTTCTCGGTTTTCAAATAAGCCTCATGTTTTTTGACAGTTAACTGTGTGAAACAATTGGAAATGATTCTGTAAAAAACAAAAATTCAGAGTCAGCACTGTTTTCTGAACAGTTATCAACGAAAAAGTTCATTTCCAGTGTAAGCTGGAAATTCCAGTGTAAGCTCCTATAATCAAGTATGATTGTAGGTACAGCTAAATTTCTCCCATAAACAAAATTATTATGAGCCCTTCTCACTATATTTTATAGTTTCACTAAATTTTAGAATCAGTGTTTTGAGTTATGTTTCATTGTTTCAAGTGAACTTATACTTATATGACGTTTTTTCGGACCATTTTTCCGATTTTTTCAATTTTGCCAAATTTAAGAAATGGTAGCAGTCTCAAATGGTATTCATTAATTGACAATCCGAATTAGTATTTGCTTCAATCATATCCTGTTCAGTCCATATTCATAGTTTTCGAAAAAATTCAAAATTTAAAGTGAACTTATAATTATGTGACGCAGTGTACTATCTCAAATCACTAATCAAGAACTCAACAAAAATATCTTCTCAATTTCTCTCTAATAGAGTAATCAGATGTTGGAACTCTTTACCCGCAGAAGTGTTTCCGGTGAAGCCCTCGTCCGCGGTTTTCAAAGATCGACTATTATCCTGTGATCTAAAACATTTTCTTGTCTTGAATTCAACTAATTACTAATGTATGTCCCTGTTATATCTCCTAGTTTCATAGACATTTCACGTGTTAGTGGTTTTCTCCCCTTCGTTGAAATAAATTAAATAAATTAAATTAAATATCTTTTCATTCGATACTGATATCTTTTAGATACGGTATTCGACAAAATGGGCAATTTTGACCAAAAATACGCTCAAAATGAAGACTGTTCTATGTAGACATGGTATTTCAATGGATCCTACAAAATGGCAATCGGAAAGAATTTTGAGTGCTGACTTTCTAAAACCGTAGAAAAATAATAATTATTCTGGACATGGTATTTCTATGGAACTGAGAATTTACGTGAACTATAATATGTGCCAATTGCGGTAAACAAAAGATTTGATGATGAGTTCAAAGAAAATTTACTTTTCTAACTGAGAATCATTAATTGCGAATTACTCGTTTTACTTCGTTCTCCGATGTTTTATTTCACTAGTTAAGCGGAAAGGACAAATTAATGGAAACCCCACCGGTCTGTCTGATACTTCCTTTAAATTAATTTTTGAACAGAGTTTATCACTTTATTGGATACGTACAAATGAATAAATTAATTTTTACATATAGATACAAACATGAGTTAAAGCTCAACTCCTTGGCGAACCAATCCCTTGTCCATGAAACGACGACGAGCGAAGCAAAGCCACCACTTTGTTGGACCGGCATGTGGATCCGGGAACGCCAGTTCGCAGAGACGGGCTCCAAGTTCTTGACGAATCTGTTGAAGATATGCACGCATTTCGTCTTCGTCTTGCTTTGTTGGTGGTGCCTTGAACATGCTGTTAAGTGGGAATCCGTTCTCTCCGGGAATCGGGAGATGGTGAGATAGAGCCAACGCGTACAGATCTTTCTGCCCAGCAATCTTGTTGGCGCTCTGTAATATTTGAAACTGGTAGAAATTAGACGCTAGAAGATTAGTGCTCTAGGGGCAACTACTCGAATAGGTTTTCAGGAAATTTCTAATATCGAATTTACCGAAAAGTAAAAAGTTTCTTCCTACCAAGTTCAAAGCTCACCTTGAGAAGTTTGCGAAGACACTCGGTAATGTAAAAAATGAGATAGATCATTGTGCGATCAGCGGGTCCTTTGATCTGAAAACTTCAGTGTCAGAATAATTTCTAATTCAATGCTCACCTCGAATTCGCGGAAGAAGATGTTTGGCTTGAAATAAGCAAGCGCTTCGTCGATGACATCCTCTTGGGTAGTTTCTGGAATAATATCTTATAAAAATAACTGTTGAGAGGTTAGTTGTTTAAAAACAAGTGACAAAAGGTCATTATTTTATAACTTACGCGGAGCTGGTCCCTTGAAATTGGTCCGAATCGGCAGTTTGCCCATGTTGGTGTTTCCCAATGGAATAACCTTGATTTCGGTGTCAAATTTGGAGTGATAAGCTGGCATTTTACCTGTAAGTTAAAATTTTAATGCATGAAATCACCGAATAAATATATTCCAATAAGCGAAATGAGAGGAAATGCGTGGTGAAAGGAAGAAATATCGATTTTTGCTCAAAAATTCAAATAATTTGTACATTAAATAATATTGAAGTCAGAAATAGCAGTGAATCATTCGAACAGCGCAGATAATCAATTTTCTAAACTCAAATTCAATTTAATCAATTGCGAAAATTTGAGAAAAATGGACACTGATGACGAACTGCACAATTGAACGAGTGAGTCACTGGGCACATCGTTTTTCGAAAATTCAAACTTATGTGAGAACTAGGAACACAGTTCTTGTTTACTATTATTGAATTGTGCAAAAATGAGAACATTCCTTTTCTGAAATAAAAAGGAAATAGATCAGTAAGACAAAGCGGTAACCGGGAAAAAAGGTAAGCGGTACTCCCCACTTGTTGCGAAAAAAGTGGGGGCCGCGCGCAGATGGAAGGGGAAACTCCGTGCGTGTACTCCTCGTGAACAAGAGCGTATTTATCGTTTTTTGCTTCTCGACGATGTTTTAGTCAACGTCAGTGTTGATTCTCTCCAAATTTTCTTACGAAATATAGATAAAATTTACGATGGAGAGATGTAAGTTAATTTTAATTTGTTTTTCACAAGGTTTTTACCCATGTTTTTTCAGTAATTTATTGGGGAACAGAGGCGGACGAGAAGTTTTCAAGGCTTTTATACGATAAAAACAAATATCAAACGGCTTGTCAGTGGATTGAATGGCTGGTAAATTGAATTTGTGGACGACTCATCAAAATTTCTGAATTAATCTATTCAGATTCACGGGTTTCCATGGTTTATTTTTTCGACGCTTGCACTGATCATCTCTTACGGCAAAAACTTTGATGCAATGACCCAGTACGGATTTGTTATCCTGAATATTGGTGAGAAAAGGTGCCTAAACGTATTGAGCAACTAATCAACTGCTTGCAGGCCTGTACATGGATTTGATCCTCGTGGCAATCATCAAATTCTACATTCATCGAGACAGACCATTGAAGACTTATTTGAAGGTGAGAAAGGCTTTTAATATTTGAGAAAGACACATTGTTTTAGTACATGGAGCACACTGTCGACATCTACTCCTTTCCATCGGGTCATTGTTCTCGTGCTGCTATGATTGTTGTGATGTTGTGAGTTGTTTGGGGGGTGGTTACCAATAGAAACCTTGCCTATTTCAGTTATAACTACCATCCGCTCCTTGCTATTCCGTTTATCCCATTGCCATTCATTGTTGGATTGTCGAGAGTGGCGCTTGGAAGGCATTATATCACTGATGTGCTTGCTGGTGAGTTTTATGAAATAAAAAACGTATTGGGCGTAGACATATTTGGATTCCAAGAACAGCTATTGGTCTGAGAATTGTGCAAAAAATCTGGTCGGCTTGCAACTTTTAGTGCCAAAGTAGTACTCTAGTCCGGGGTTTCACCAACCTCTCTCCTGAAGTTACCAGAAATGTCAGTATAGGAGTATACACCCTTAAATGAAGACAGTCAGCGATGCTCTCTGATTTTAGACAAAACTGAAACGGTACATTTTTGCTAAAGTTCTATTGATGGTATCTCAAAAATGTTCTTCAAAAATTCCATTCAAATCAACGCCTAAATTGTGTTTACCCATTTTTCAGGAGTCTTATTCGGGTTCTTGGAAGGCCGCCTCATGCTCACTATCCCCTACGGCGTGAACAATGTGATCCGCGAGTTGCTCAAATGATGATGGACCAACATCATTCTGATGTACATAAACTTCATTACATCCCCGTATCAACGGTATATTAATCATTACGGGTGAAAATAATTTATTTTGTTGGCTATAAAATGTTCTTTGTTCATTGTTTTTACTTTGTTATGGATATTTGCCAGTGGTTAATTGCCCTATTTATGCCTTTTTCTATTCATCATTGTCTTCCTGCTAATTCCAATCCACTTTACAGATGTCTCCAGTAGAAAGTAGCAATGTAGAGAAGGACATC
This sequence comes from Caenorhabditis briggsae, assembly GCF_000004555.2. Taxonomy (NCBI): domain Eukaryota; kingdom Metazoa; phylum Nematoda; class Chromadorea; order Rhabditida; family Rhabditidae; genus Caenorhabditis; species Caenorhabditis briggsae. The sequence goes on along the minus strand of NC_013491.2, from coordinate 11,631,660 downwards.
TTCCGCGATACACCAGTCAGATTTCTAGGCAAGCGTGGAAAATCGGGAGATGGTGGAAACCGATAGACCTGATTTTCAGGATATGCCAACGAGGTTGGAGAAGCGTTTCGATCTCTGGTCAAACCGGTAGTCGTCAAATTCTCGTACGTCGTCGCCTTCGGCTACGTGGCTGCTGATTCTGTCGACAAAGGTTTCAAGGAGTCGAAGGTAATTGTTAAAGGAGGCGGATTTTTGGTAAATAAAAACGAATAATCGTTAACACCTATCGAAGAATAGTTGAGAGAAAGAGACAACCGTGAAAAACATTGAACATACTGCGAGGATAGGAAAAATAGAAGGAGTGTAAGAAGCGAGGGCTAATATTATAATAGTAACTGTGCTGAAAGGGGTCCGTCTTGTGCCGGAAAAAATTTCTTTAAAAGCAGTATATCTGATTCGATCAGAAAACAAAGCAAGAAACTGTTTGAGCCGAAGGAAGTGGTAAAAAATTCTCATTTTCAAATATTGAATTTCTCAGCAGTGGCACCAGAACTGTTCTTGACCAGGACTCTTGCCAGGAGATTCGCGGACAGCAATCGGCTTCTCTGCGATTATCCACGCCGAAATTCTCTCCTAAATTAATTCAAAGAATAAATATTAGCATTTCACTAAGCAAAGAGATAAATCATGATCCAATAAAAATCTATTAATTTTCCAGAAACCCCACGCCAACGACACCGAAAAGGCCAAGAGAGTTGCGATCATCGCTGTGGACACGGTTTTGTGGCAAACTTTTGCATCCGTTTTAATCCCCGGATTCACGATCAACAGATTCTGCTTCTTCACGAACATGCTCCTTGAGAAGTCGACCAAGTTGCCAACAAATCTCCGAAAATGGACGGTCACCGCCTTGGGGCTCGCCACAATTCCATTCATCGTCCATCCTATTGACGCTTTTGTGGAGGATGCGATGAATAAGACTGCACGCAAGGTGTATAATTATTAGTTCTATTTTTTAGTTGTGCATGTTTCATAGTTTTTGTGTTAGTTCTTTTTCTTTTTGTTAAATCACTGTGCCATTCTTCTTCTGCTCAAATTTTCTTTTGCCAGAGCACTGATTATCCGTTCATTGTTGTGATTGTAAGAAATGATTATTCGTCGTATTGGTGCACTTTTTCTCCGATTCTTTTCTAGAGATCACTGTATTCATTGCAGTCACTAATACCTGATCGCTCGTTGAATTTTTTATGTGTTTGTTTGTTGAAACACGCGATAGATAGTTATTTCGCAGATGGAACAAACGCGAGAAAAGTTTGCAGCGGTCAATCTAGCTGTGTAAAGTCAGTCTATTACACTTTCTCTCATGTTTCGATCATTGTTTGAAAATGCATCAGACAATTATTGAAACGCCACTATGATTTTTTTGATAGTGTTTGCTTTACGACTTTCGAACCATTCCCGCGTAGAAAATTTTGCTTTTTTTATGAACCCAAAATTTCCACAAAATTCTAAACTGAAAAAATTTTTGAGAAAAAACCTCCATTAGCCCAAAAAAACTAATATATTTCATTAAAAGTTCGAAACTTTTTTACAAGCTTTTGTTCTGAATGGCAGTAAACTTTCACCTCCATCCTGCGAATGTATAGTTATCAGTAGTTTTGATATTTAGTGTTTGCTTTTCTTGCGTTGATTCGTCCGCCTTGCACCTTTACAAGCCTTTCCTTTTGTCAGAGATCACCTTTTCTCCCAGTCTTTGTTTCAACTTGCGTCTTACAGGTCCGCCATGAATAGAATTATCCGTGGTGTGATCCAATACAATCAAAAAATCAAGGCTGGATTGGTGAAGCAGTTCGAGCACGTGAGCGACCACCCGAATGTGAGTTTTGAAAAAACTTGAGAAAAGTAACAAGGTTTGAATTTAGCCCACCGCTGTGATGTTCACCTGCATGGACTCACGGATGCTTCCGACCCGATTCACCCAATCGGCCGTCGGAGACATGTTCGTCGTTCGGAACGCCGGAAACATGATTCCCGCAGCACCAAATTATGGTGAGTTGTTTTCGAAGAAAGTTGGAAGAGAAATTCGTGCTTAAAACTAATTATAAGTTCAACTGGAACAAAATCCCTACCATTTGTTTACTAGTGGTTAGATACTTAAAGACCAGATACTTAAAATTAGTTTGTAGGAAGTTACTCGGAGGTTTCTATCAACACCGAGCCAGCGGCGTTGGAGCTCGCTGTCAAAAGAGGGAAAATCCGACATGTTGTCGTGTGCGGTCACTCAGACTGCAAGGTGAGTTGCACTTTAATTCTGGGACTCGAAATTTGATTTTTTTTTCTCCAGGCAATGAATACGCTGTACCAGCTCCACCAATGCCCTACGAAGTTCGATGTATCCTCCCCAATGGACCAATGGTTGCGACGCAACGGATTCGAGTCAATGAAAAAGTGAGTAGCGTTTGCAAGTCTCTGAGTTTGAACAAAATTTCAGGCTTAATGAGCGACTCCATATTGGTCCGAAGACGATGAAATTTGAATCCGAAGTAGCCCCGTCTCAAAGTTTCGAAGCTATCATTGACCCCATGGAGAAATGGTCTGCCGAAGATAAGCTCTCACAGGTTGGAAATTGTTTTATGTCTGGACAATTATCGATAACATTTTCAGATAAACGTCCTCCAGCAAATCATGAACATCAGCACTCATGAATTCCTAAAAGATTATCTGGAAGCCGGTTAATTTTCAATTCTTTTAAATATGAAAAACCAAAAAAAATTTCACTATTCTAGCCTCACCAATTAACATTTATATAATTTCTGACCATCAACTCACGAACGTTTCAGGAAACCTTCATCTCCATGGAGCTTGGTTCAACATCTACGATGGCGAGGTGTTCCTGTTCTCGAAAGACCGCAAGCGCTTCGTCGTAATTGATGTGAGTTCTTTAAGCTGGAGCTCAGAAGAGCAAAAGATCAACATCTGACACACAACTGACTTCTTCTTATCAGAAACGTTTTGCAGGAGAAAACCGTCCCCAGCCTCTCTGCGGAGTTGGAAAGACGATGCCCATTGCCAGAGGACAAAGCCGGCGACGTCGTGATTCAAAATCTACATTAATTCACCCGCAGAAATATTGCCTTTCTGAATTATTTTGTGCTTTAAATTTCCATTTTCTCTTTTCTTTCCCGTGTGTGATATTATATTTGGTTGCATTTTCCCAAAGAATGTCGGGTATACTCCTCTCCCCATGATTTTCCTGTCCGAGATTTGCCTTTTCAAAATTTGCCATTTTCTTCATCTCTTCAATAAAAAAAATTGAGTATCATTGCCCTATCTCTTTTTTCGAGACGTTTTTTTTAAAGTGACCTTGAAAATTGCTACATTCGCTGGTGAATTGAAACAATCATGTCGGAATTGCACGAATCATTGTTCTGATCACAATCTACGCACATCACAGAAGGACACGCACAAAACAAGTTCTAGAAATTCGCATGGTACGGTAATTTATCGGAAAAGGGCACTAATGTTGAAAAGTTGGCGATGTCTTCTCAATTAGGTTAGATCGGCTTTGGAAATGTACTCGAAAGGGCCAAATACGGACGGATGTATGTGTTGCAAAGTGGTTTCGGCTTGCGTTCGGAACGTGATTTGTAGTCTGTCTGTGAGAAGGGATGTTGGAAAGATAAGAGTGCATATTTGAGCATAATTAGATATCATAGTAGGTTTGAGTGTTGAAATGGGCAAAGAAGCGATTCCCCAGACACTATTTGGAGTAAATCGTAAAGATTGAGTCTGAAAATAGTTGCTAAGCGTTTGAGACCTCAAAATAAAAAAGGAAATGAAAAGTTCAAAATTGTTCCATTCCCTAAGAACCTTCAACACGTCCTTTGTTTTGGATGCAAAAATTTACTGACCAGTTCTTTCATTCATTCGTTTAAGAACGCTTTGAGTAGCATTCAAACAATTCGGTCCCTAAGTATGAATTCTTTTTGAATTGCTCAAAAACTGTGAAAATCTAAAAAAACTTCAAATTTTAACCATTGGCAAAAATTGAACTTGCGTTGATAATTGTATTTTTTTCATTGAGAAAAACATTTTTTTACAGAATCATCGAAAGTTCGCTTAAAACATTTTGAAATGTCATGAAACTTGTTTCACTAAGTCATTTTGCTCTACGTGATACTACTTGTGTAAACCTTAACTATTCTCCAATAGTATCATAATTTTATGTATGTGAGAAAACACAAGAAATCTTATCGAATTGAATTTTTGAGAAACGTAAAATAAGATTATTCATATAACTACAATCATGTTAAATAGTCAGAAGACAATAAAGCAAAAATTATGAGATGAACATAGCAGGGATAATTAAAGCACTACACATTTGTTGAGGTTATTGTTGCTTTTTGAAAAAAGGAAAATTTAGTAGACGATTCTTTGTCCGTGGTACTCAACACGAGTCGAGTATGGCTTTGGTGGAGCTGTGATTCCTCCGATGATGCGTTCAGCAACAGGGATTGGATCGGCTGAAAAATTATCCATGTTTTTCTTTGAGACAGTTTCTTGTTACTCACTCCTGTTCAAATAAAAGCGGAAATTTTGGAGGAGACTCGCAAAAATGAGATAGAGCTCAGTACGAGCAACACGTTCTCCAAGGCAGACCCTCGGTCCCATTCCGAACGGACGGAATTCTTCCATAACATAATATTTTCCTTCTTTGTCCAGGAAACGTTCCGGCTTGAATTCCTTGGGGTTTTCAAAAAGAGTGGGGTCACAGAGCAAAGCACCAAGAGCAGGGATAACTTCAGTGTTCACTGGAATTTTATGTTCACCGACTTGGCATTCTTCGAAAGTTCTGGAAAATATTTGAATGTAATAAAACGATACTGGAACACTTACTTATGAGGGATGGCCCATGGAAGGACATTTGCGAGGCGTTGGATTTCTGAGAGAGTGGCTCTGACATACGGCGTCTGGTTCATTTTGCTCATTTCTGGTTCGTCAGTTCCAAACACCTTGACCAGCTCATTGTGACATTTTGTTTGAACTTCCGGGTTGTTAAGCAAGTAGATGATTCCCCATCTCAATGTAGTTGTCGTAGTCTCCATTCCGCCAGTCCACATATCACCGCAAGTGAGGATAATTGAGAGGTCACTAAAGCAAAACTTCCAGAAATTTTGACTCCCGATTTTTTGCAACATACTTAAATTCATCCGGTCGGGACTCCTGCAAATCAACCATGTGACTCATGAAATCACCCTGATGCCGATTGATGTGATGTTCGTCCAAGATAGTACGGAACCTTGAAAAGGGCTACTGTATATTTCCGTGTGTCACATGAGAACTGGTTCTTACCACTGCTGAAGTCTAAATCCACTTCGCTTGTAATTCGTCCATTTGCGCAGAATGCCCTCTGGTAGAAAACGCAGAAAAGGGTAACAATTCACGAAGAACACCTCGGCAGTCATGATCTGAAGGGTAATACGATATTGCCAATCGAAGAATGGGGCCTACCTCCTTCACTACAGCGTTGATATCTTTGAGTTGTGCCTGGAACTCGGTGTCTTGATAGAGATAGTTTCTTCCAATTGTGATTTGTTGGATAACATTAGCAATAGCTCCAGAGATTGGCTCACGCAGATCAATTAGACACTAAAATACAACAATTTAGCTCATCATTCTTTGATCATTTTACCTTAGACTCTGCCATTTTTACAAGTTCCGATTCCAGACTTCTGGTATGATGAAGAACCAACTCATCCATTGGCTTACCGTACCATTTTGACATGAAACGCAAAATCTCTTGCCGCATATTTTTCCATTTTTGACGCATCGCAAGAATAACACCATCACCATCCTGACGGTCTCCGGTGAAAAGCACGAAAGATTCGGCGCTAGAACGTCCACTCGTTTTCTGACCTGTAAACAAAAGAAGCTTACGGAGTTTTCACGGCGTTCCAGTTTTTATCATATCAACAATAAGACACACTATAGTAGCGATGAACTATCTTGGAATGTTGCGAACACGGATCGAAAAAAACTCGATTAGAGAATCGTAGAAGCCTGCGAGAGAAGAAGAACAGGCGAACGATGTTCTCTATTCGATTTTTTTTCTGAATCCATTAAGTATGGAATTTTTTTTCTTGTTGGAATAAACTCCATTTATTACCCACCATTTGCAACAAGAGCTTCTTCAATTGATTTGTAGTCTGCCAGGATTACGGTAGGTTCTAAACTCCATAAATTTTATTTGAAATAAAAAATGAATCAAACTCACGGGACAGATGAAGGGTGAAAACTGGACCGTAAATCTCACGATATTCTAGAAAAGTCTTCTCAGGAGATAAAACATTAATGAATGGAGAATTTCCAAGAATTGCCATGGGTGGTGGTCCGGGTGGATATTTTGTGACCCGTTGGTAGTGCAAGAAAACAACGAGAAATAAATGAACGATGAAGAATCTGATGAAGCACTTTTCCCAAAAAACTGATGGCACAAAATATGGGATGACTGAGTAGCTCAAGACAAAATACATTGCCATGATTACATGATGAGATACCACAAAAGCCACCCAGTCACGGATCTGTATGTAAAGCGAATTGCTCATCTGCATCTGAAACTATAATGGTAAGGAATCATAGAACAGGGGAAACATGAGAAAAAATGGCTGTTCCATCAGACAATAGCTGAAAACAACAATTCTTCAGAAATGAATCATGTTCCCATGATGGGCGAAAAACTAATTTTTCTTCTTTTATAGTGTTACTATACAAAAGCTCCAAAGAAAAACAACTCATTAGGGGTCGATTACTGTAAATTTCGATTATTCTATAAAGAGAATGCACTAAAAATAATACAGTCGGAGATTTTGGTAAACAAAATATCGTAGAAAAAAAAAGAAAAAACTGCTGTTGTTATTCTCGATGATGCCATCTATGAGTACTGTAACTAAATGGAAGATGTGAAGGTTATCTTCCCCACGAAAAGTGTACAGTTACAAAAAATTGTTTTTGAGATGAGTATCACATTAACGGTAGTGATGAAAAAATCAAACTTACTTGAGCTTTAAATTTTCCAATAACATCTTTTAACAGTGCAGTAACTTGTTGGGATGTAGAAATCATGTCTCCTAGAATATTGTACCTATTGTGTCTTTTCACACTTCTCTTGAGTTTTTATATGGGTGGTCATGTTTCGAAAAGTGGGCGGAGTTTCACAGGAAGATAGTGATCTTACTGATAGACTCTGAGGAAAATTCGATGTCCTTAGGGTTCTCATTCCCCCACATTCGCAACTTTTCATTCACTTTCACCGCATTGCCGTTCCATTACTGACCCACATTAAGATTTGTGTCCCCGACAGAAAGATAAAAAAGTGCGTGAGGCTTTTCATTTGGGTTGGTGTGTACTTGTTGGGTTGCACTTTTAGACATTTTCGTATGGACACATTTACATCATTATACTGGATATAGGGAGTACAGATTGATATCAAGCAGTGTAGAAAAAATTGAAAAATCGGGAAAAGCTCAAATTAGAAATTTTATGGAATACACACAAAATCTGCAAAAAATAATTTTTTCAAAACTTTTCATAGACATTTTACAAAAAAACCTGAATCAAAATTTTTATCTTTCTTTTTTGAACCAAAAAAGATAATGAAAAGAGCTAAAAAGTCTGGAAACATCGACTCCGTAATCAAGAACGTTGTTGATGTGATGGCAGATATTCAATCCCAGAATGACCGTTTCTGTGACAATTGTCAAGTTTGGGAATCTGAAAAAATACTTATTACTCGTTTTGGTCTGAAGTTTCCTGTAGTTCATGAACAAATTTAGAATTCTGTTTTTGTAGCTCACAATTTTTGCACGATCACTTGCTTATAATATGGGCGGCCTGAAGCAATTATCCCACTCTTTTCTTCTATTTCAAATTTTTCGAGGTGTTTTCTCTTTGAAATCAGGTTTTTCTCTAAGGAGCGAATTTTCGAAAAAGTTGGTAACAATAAAAAAATGAACTTATATTTGATTTGAAAACTTCGTATTTTTTCTGTAAAACTTCGAATTTTTTTCAAAATTTTAATGAAAACGATTCATGTTATAATGATTTAGTGAAAACCCTCTCTTTGTTCCCGTTTTATATTAAATCCTACTCCCGTTTTGGATAATTCAGAAGTTGATTTCAAAAAAATTTCTTGAAAAGCTCTGTATAGCATATTCAGAATATTCAAGAAACATTGTAGCAATCTGATAATGACGACTACTCTGCTTGACGTCGTTGTTTTCTCTCAAACTTTAAGAAATCTTATTTCAATTAAAATCTCAGAACTACAATAGCACAATAAACGAAAGAAGCTACATTTTTTTTCAGATTCTCTTGTCAGACAACAATAAATTGACGAATCAAATCCACTTTCGTCAGGATATGATGGTTTCTCTAGTTCTCACAAAGAAGCGTATGTGCACGGCCCATCCATAATTCCGCATCCGCTTGTCTTCGACGAAGGACCGTCACTTTTGAGTGCATCGTAAATGAACAAGGGCACCTTTGGGAATAGATATGCGGAATTCTCACCAAAACTTGCCAGCTTCCCATTTCTTTGTTTAGAAATGTGTATATACTAAATTTGTTCGCATGACAAATTTTTCATTCCTTCCTTGAAGGCGTGGAAACATTATTTTTAGGCGGTTCTCGTGTGAATTGCCGCAAGTTTACTAAAAAATTGTAAATACCTGTTAAATACAAATAATAAACGAAGATGGAAAAATGTAATGTTGCGAATTGTTTCTGAGTTTGCGTCACGTTTCGTAATTTGATATCCACAAATTGATTTTCACAAACCTAAGAGTCACAATTTTTTAAATTTTGTTTGAATTAAGTCGCAGAGCTGTGTAGTTTTCAAAACAAGTTCAGACATTTCAGGCATAATTGAGATTTTGAAGCTTATGGATTTTTCTAAAAAACGTGTCCTTTTTCAATTTGTGTTCTGTTCATCTGTTGTAATGTTGCTTTTATCGTTGCAAAATCAATCGAACTTTCTGAAGAAAAAGTTCGAATTTATTCTCATGATTTCCAATTTGTCCTTCTAATCAAGCTCGCATGTCTTATCCAATCCAATCTGCCAATGATATGAAAAGTGTAATTCAAGTGCAAACTTGATCGAGCCAAATGGATACTCATACTCTACAGAATGTCACATAACACCTCCAGAAATGATCACTGCACAGGAAATGCGTTTCACTTCTGTTGTTTGATTCAGCCCTACCCCGTTAGTGTTATATTTATCTTTCACAACTCGAGCTTCACCACGATTTCCTGTTTTCTCATCGGCAATAGCTTAATTCCATCATCGAAGATTTTTCTTCTCATCTCTTCTCTTTCTTCTCGAGAGTCCCTCTTCTCATCTCTTCTCGCCACTCATCATCGAAGCTCGTATATGCTCAAATTAAAATGTAATAAGCCTTCGCTTCGTCGTCTTCGCGCCGCGGCCATTTCATAAATCATTGCCGCGCTGCTCATCAATGCTGAAGATTATGCTAATCGTCGCGGGTTCATCTGATTGACATTTATAAGAAAAAGGCCGACAAGTCAACTTGAAAAAGAAACATCCTTGTCCATTTTCATTCTCTTCTCGCTTGCTATTTTCACAGATCCTATGACATTTGAAATTTAATCTCCAGTAAGTGCTCTGTCCACAGAATGAACATCCAAAAATGTAGACGTTTGTGACTATATAACGTTGCTATAAAATAAATAATCTTCTCCAAAATGTCTCAAAAATTGTACTTTATTACGATCACGTCCTAACTCTGCTCGTACCTATGACGAGAGGGACATCCCCTTTCATGTCCTAATGCTCAGTGGCACTACTTCGACAAATTGCTCACTTAATCTCTTCATGTCTCTCTAAACTCTGCACTATTTCTCTTTCGACTCCATCATTTCTTGGTCAAACGTTCTAAACGGCCACAAATTCGCTTATATAATAGTCGAGATAAGCATCTCACATCACTCTTTTGCCCATAAATTGGTTCTCCGCAAATAATCCGTCTCCGTCTTACTTCTTCTGCCGCCACCGCCGCAGTTTTTCAGTTTTTCCAGTTATAACAAATTCAAAGAAATTCAGTATGAACCTCAAAATGAAAACGAGCAAGACCGACGCTTCGTATCTAAGTTTTCTATGAATTATTCAGTTTTCTCTTGACATGCGAAAAATTGTCCCTCCTCTTTTCCAAAACCAGATATGCAACGAAGGTAGCTTCTCAAAAAATGTGCTTAACTCATCAGTACACATTTTAAAAGTCCGCTGCCAAATTTGAACGACTTCCGCATTTATTTTCTGCTTACTCGACCAGCTGTGCAGGGAAAACATCCAAGTTTATTTTTTATTGCGGCCCACCACCATTTGAATAAGCGCATTATCTATACTAGCAGGTGGTGTGATACGAAGATTATGTAATACTGGATACGTCGTTGACGCCATTACTTCTCGAAATAACATTATTATTGATTTTCTAATCCCTCATAAGCACGTCTCTTCTCTGACTTTTCAGTTTGGCATTTGATTATGTATGTCATTAAACACGTCTTGTTATTTCTCCTCTCTTCTCAAAAGAAATCATAGATCTTCACAAATACCAGATTGAAATGAAATTTGTGTTGCTCGTTGACCAAGATTATTTTCAGATTGGTCACTTTGTATTTTCCCCCTCCCGTCAATTATCCGACAACAACTGAGAAAATATTTTTCCATCGAGCCATCTTCTTCACTATACAAATCATCCATCCAATTCAGAATGGAGAGCGCTCATGTGAGATTTCGGTAAATGAAATCAGGTGTGATAATTACAATTTCAGGATCTTATTACGCCTTCGCTGGAGGAAATTCTGCGTAGCTTGCAATATGACAATCTTCCAAGCAACTCTAAAAAGAAGGATCGCAAAAGGTCAAGCCAATCTGATGAAGCTGGAAAAAAGAAAAGAAACCGAATCACCTTTGACTCGGCTCAAATTGATGAAATGGAAAAGGTTTTCGCTGAAAACCAATATCCGGATGCAACGAGTCGTGACCAACTGGCAAGCAGAATTCAACTACACGAAGAAAGAGTTCAAGTGAGCCTTATTTTACTATTTCTCATGAATATCATAAGTTTGCAGATTTGGTTCCAAAATCGTAGAGCTAAATACCGGAGAGAGCAAAAAAATACTAGCAGTCCAGAAAAAGATGAGAGCTCTGGAAAATGCGAAATTCAATCAGCTAGCTTTGATGATATTCTTAAAAAAGGAAAATCTTCTCAGGTCATGATAAAAGGTAATTTCTGTGAGTAAAAATTTCATATATTATCAGTTTTTTTTTCAGAAACTGCTGCTACAGATATGACAACTTCTAAACCACCTGGACTTATTGATTCAAGTGCTTCGGATGATTTCTCTGCAGCTCTCAATTTGATTCTCAACCAGTCTGCTGTTGGAAACGATCATTCGTCCATTTCAAAAACCGAGAATGAGTACAATGAGCAACTGAATATTGAAAACGCTAATATTTGGATGCTAACACTTTCTCAGCTATTAACAATGCAACCTGAATCTATTTTCTCAACCTAAAAATTTAATCAATCGCATTTTTTCTCATTATCTCACTTGCAATAAATATTTTTGTTCAGTCTTCGAAAAATGGTGTATTGATGAACCAAAAAATAACTCGAATGAACGAAACGATCACATTTCATGATTATTCAAAATAAACAACAATGTTTGTTATTTCGGTTGGTTAAAAACGAGTAAACTGATTATTGCAAAAATAAAACATTTGAAGCTATTTGCACTTCGTAAGCCCAATAAAAACTAACATATAGTCCTAATAAAACACATCGAGCAGGAATTTTTTCAATAGAACTTTCTTTCGAAGTGAGAAAGTGTTGAAAAATATCAGTCCACCCTTACGATAATTGACTGAAGTGATTACAAACTGGAACGTAGAAAAGTAAGACTACTTTGAAAGAAATCATAAAAAAATTCGGAAATGTTTAGTGTCGTGCATGCAATTACTTTATTATACAGATATTCTTAGTAAAAAAAAGAAGGAAAACCGTTTTTTCATCCAATTACGCGGAAGGAGAGATCACAATATTACTTTTTACGAAATGTGACGAAAATTGATTATTTTTTATATCGCAGTTAATCTTCGTTTCCTCATTGGTCCGACACCATCCACATTTTATTTTTAATTCTGTCCAATTATTTCCGCACTAAAAAAATGAGAAGTTAGGTAGATATTCTTCTAGCACTCACAGTTGAGTGAACTTTGTTGGAACATCGTGAGCAACGGGTGAAGCGATCACGAAGGAGACCGTAACATACGCAGCAAAGCATTCTCAAATCGATCTCTTCAATCAATTCGGTAGGAGGAATCCTTGAATTCAATGTATTCAATAGATTCGCCGATAGTTTCGGTACAGCGGGAATACGTAGCAATTCGGAGTCATCGTGGGTTCTCTGTAAATCGGACCATTATATTTTTCCATATTTTCTCAAAAAACCCACAATCAATCGATCGGTGTTGAAATCTAGAATACTCATGTATTTAGCGACCGATTTTTTATATTCATGCAGATCGTCGTCTCTCAGCGGTCTTATTTTCTTGTCAGCTTCGACCGCTTTTGAACTGAAACATGTTCGATGTCTTATTTTTTACTGTCAAAATTTTCTGTACTTACTGTTCATTGAATTTCTTCATATTTCTGGAATATTCATTTTTCATAAAATCCATCTTCATTTTCTGATGCTTTTTAAACGTGTTAAAAACTGCCATCGGCATTTCAATCTCTCGCTTGTGGAATCGTCTGATTTCTGGTGTCAGAATAGCCTTGCAAATAAGTGGAATATCTTTTTCACTGTGAAAACTAGCGGTTTCAAGACTAATTGATTTCTGTGCCGACTTTTTCGATGAAGTTCGTGGTGTGAAAACGGTTGAAAATAGTTTTGGTGCAGGAGTTGGATCTTCTTTTTTGGTCTGCGTGACTACTTGTGTGTTTGGCATTGTCTTTGGGTTCGGTTCTGTTTCCGTTTTGGTATGGTTTTCAACAGCAGATTCTTCGAATTCTTTGGAGATTGATTCATTATGGTTGCAATTATTGCAGATATGCTCATTTTGATTGCACGCTGACGCCAAAGATTCCCTCACTACTCGCAAAGCCTTACTTTTCGTTGGTGACCATATGTTTCTCACAATGCTCTGAAAACGTTTTAAGGTTATGAATCTAAACCTACTACTCACCATAAATTTAGCCTGCTGTTCTCTCGCTTCTTCTGGAATTTTCGATAGGAGTCCATCCTCTAAGAAATGAAGTTCATCATACATGCAAATCTTATTACAACGCGAGTGTTGACAAAACAGAGTGATGTATGCGCTGATCATATATATCCGTGCTTGCCAAATCGGAAGAATGTCTTCATTTTGCGAGAGGTATGGAACTTCCAATTCAGCACTTTTCCGTTTGTGTTCAGCTCCGGGGATGGTATCATCGAACTTGTATTCTTCATACAAAAAACCCCTATCAGAAGTTCTCGGATGCTCCTCGAAAAGCTTATGCTCCAGAAGATGCTCAATGTTTCGGTTAACAAACTTTATTTTTTTTTTTGTTTTCTGAAATTATAAGGAAGATATGAAAAAAAATGACATCGATCCACTCACCCGGTCTCCCTTTGTATAATTTTCCATTGTATATAAAAATCGAAGTCGGAAGCCCTCGAAGTGCTGCGAAGAAGAGACTACTTTCCAGTTCACCCCGCAGAGTACCCTGATATATGTGTGGATCACGGCTTGATCGTCGTTCATAACAACTTCTCCATGAAATCCCAACGTAGTGACAGGAGTGTAAGGATTGGATATGGCATGCTGAGCGGTTTGCTTCATGACCAAGTCAGGAACGAACTGAAATTTGTGACATAAGTAGTGGCACAACTTCAACAGCTGATATTACCATTATTTTGATTACATCCACATCTACATATTTGCACAACTGTTTCAAATTATCGAGATTGTAAATACCAAGCACCTCGGGAGGATTTTCTTTGTCTTTATAATCTGTATACCTGAGAGGTGATATTCCTGCTGAAATAATACTTTTTAAAATGGGAAAAGTCAGATAAAACTTGCTTTCTTTGTTTATAGCAATACGCCGAAACATAATCTTAACCTCGCTCTCAAGAAAATAAGGAACAAAGCTTCCATCAGCGTCTTTTGCGGGGAAGAAACGAAGAGGATGTCTCACCAGAGAAACAGTCTCCTGCAAGAGTTCTTTTTCTAATGAACAATATAATGGCAACCTACAGAGTATCTCTCGTAATCCAACAAATAATTTTTAGGCATTTCCTTCTCTGTTCCATCATTATGTTTTACAAATGCTTTTTGATGAGCGTCATCGATAACGAAGAACGGAACGTTGGAATTGTATTTTAAATTATCTGGTAGAAGGCTTCGGTTTGAAATTAAAATGCGCTTATTAAGTTCGAGTTGCCAGTCGACCTGAAAATTTCTGATTTAGTGAGATCAAAGGGTGCTAAACTTACTGGTTGTTCTCCACGAGCTGTTACTACTCCTTTTTTATAAAAACTCATCAATTTTTGTGGGCATAAACTATCCCATGAATATTTGAGCTTACAGTTGGCATCGGTCAATTTTTCGTTGATGAAGTTTGGCTGAAAATGTAGATCTCAATTATGAAAGATAAAAATTGGGAGTGCTAATTGTCATAATTGCAAATTTTCAAAATTGTATTCTGTTGAGTAGCGTTTTTCAAACAAGCGGATTCAGTGACAAAACACTAAGTGTTTCGAAAATGTTTTTGAACTGAATTAACTAAAAATGAATTACTGTGAAACCTGTATTAGAAGAAACCTTTTAATAGAAAAGCCCCACTAATAGAAAGTGGGTTTGGAAAAATAGACGGGCCCCCAGAAGGGAAGAATGAAATGGTTTGACATTCAAAATTTCTGTACTTTTTCAATGAAAAACATTTCGAAAACTCCAACATTCAATTGCATGAAAACACTCTTTTTTGCTCAAAAACTTCTTAATTTTAGTGAAATTGATGCATTTTCATGAATTTTAATTGAGAGTTCCCCGAATTTTTGATGAAATATTTTTGGAAAAATAGAAGCACCTCTGTAATAGAAGGGCCCTCCGGAGGTACCTTGGAACAAGAAGAGGGGTCGGCCCTTCTAATACAGGTTTTACCGTATCTCACCGCTAGTAAGCAGCTCAAAAAAAATGAAAGTACTAAAATATTTATTGGATCAGAAAGATTCAATTTTTTTTTGACTTTTTTAAACACCTAGAATTTCAATTATTCAAGTTCGTATAGAACGCCCCTTATACTTGCACATTGAGCCGACTTATTTCTGCCCTGATAAGATACATCAAACATCTATCACTTGATAAAATGTTAGTCACAATATCCTGAAAACGTTTGAAATAAGCAGATTAATGACATCTTTTACAGAAATTGAGATAATTAAGCTCAGAAAACGTGAATTGAAGGTGGCATTTTATTAATGCATTTGAGGTAATTGCATGCCTTTTATGTTGTTTTTACTAAATTTACTTAAACACAAGCTTGCCCATACCGTTAACGTCGAGCCCCTTTATCTTGACTCCTGAGAAAGATATAAAAAATCTGTCAACCATCAAAATAATGGTGACATTATAATAAATAATTCATCAGGTGACAACGTTTTGATATCTTACATAGGAATCGAGATAATTATGCTTAAAATTAGAGGTTTGGTGGGGGTGTCCATAAGAAGAAACACGGTAATCGTATTACTGCAAAAATTTAATGCTAACCTGAAATTCATGAGATTTATCGGTTTCAAAACAGTAACATTGCTCTGAAAATTTGTAGTCGAACAGAGAAGGTGCAAAAAGAACCCCTCTGCTTTCTATTAGGTTGGCGGGAAAGTCTTTGTCACTTTTTCAATAGTTTATTTTTCAAAGAAAAAATAACCGAATAATTAATTATATTGTCCATCATTATCAACAACATGTCTCCAACGTTCCCTCAATTTATGGATTCCATTGCGGTAGAATCCAGCCGGGCGTGAGGCAAAGTATTGTTTGAGTGCCGCTTCGACCGCTCCACGGGAATTGAAGCTTCTTCCTTCGAAGGCACGTGTCATATCGCCAAATAACCAATAGTCGGAAGGAGCAAGATCAGGAGAATACGGGGGGTGAGGGAGAACATTCCATCCATATCCCATCAGCTCCTGCTTCACTTGTTTCGAAACATGTGGGCGAGCGTTATCATGTTGATAGTACACTTTCTTGTCTTTCAGGGCCGAACGGTCGACTGCTTTCTTGAGGTTTCGTAGTTGAGTAGTGTAGAGGTCTCCAGTTATTGTTTTGCCCTCGGGCAGAAGTTCCCAGTAGATGGGGCCGTCCACTCCCCACCACACAGAGAGCATAACTTTTTTCGGATGAAGGCCGGGTTTGGGGACATCCTGTGGGCTCTCTCCTTCTCCAACCCACTGGGATTTCCTGTGGTGATTATCGTAGAAGACCCACTTCTCATCTCCGGTTATTAGCCGGTCCAGCCATCGATCGCCCGCGTGGAGAAGAGTAATCGAATCGTCGACTCGGCGGTCAAGGTTGGCTTGAGTCAGGTGATGAGGTATGAGTCGACCAAAAAGTTTTCTCATTCCAAGAGACTTCAAACCTTCAAGGACTGTGCTATGGTGAACTCCGAATGTGACAGCTAGTTCACGGCTAGATTGAAATGGATCCGATTGCAATGCGTGCTTCAGCTTGTCCAAATCCAACTCACGGGGTCTCCCAGAGCGATCCTTTTCATCGAGCGAGAAGTCATCTTTTTCGAAACGATGGAACCAATTGCGAATAGTATTGTAGTGAGGGGCATGTGTGTTGTACACATTCTTCAAGAAAGTTTCCGAATCCTTCATCGTGGTGTGAGATAGGAAGAGGTAAATCAAAACATGTCTGATGTGAATAGCAGTGGGAACAAACATATCGTTTCAATTACAGATGAGGAGCAGGGAAGGAAATGGGGACTTGTTTATATGGAAGGTTCTTATCACCTTGTTATTCACTAGAGTCGATATCATACACAGCCTCCATATACGAGAACAGTGATTAAACAAACAGAGTGACAAAGACTTTCCCGCCAACCTAATATTTCGTTAATGAAATATTTTGGAATGAAACTTAAACGTACAATGAAGTCATGAGCGACATCCTGACAACCGTAAGGAATAAATTCCAAGAGAAGAGGCATCATTATAATCAGCAAACATTGTCCACTAGTTTTTTCTCTTGCAAAGAATTGCTTCGTCCAACCAGCCATCAATAGGAATCTGGCAATCCAAGCGTCAACTCTTCCACCATCCAGTTGAATATATTGCAGATCATAGAATTCCGCCACGGATTTATAAGAACTGATACCGACTTGATCATCGTGCTTCATGTCAGAAAAAAGATAGTCTCTTCCCGCGTAAGCTCTTTTCTCATTGGCTCTTTTCATAGCAAGAAAATAACAATGTCTTTGTAACTGCTCGATTTCTGTCTGGACCATTGCGAACGGGAACATGGTTCGCTGAAAAATATCAATCCTCCTTTATAGTCTGATAATAAGATAGATACTAACCGATACGTGTTCGCCATTGTATTTCGACACAATCTGAATAACCAGTTTTTGGTAGTCATTCTTACAATCTGGATGCTCCGAGCAAACGTTCTCGTTCCAATTGGTTCCCAGCAGCACGCGATGAAAATCGCATAGAAAGCCTGACCACAAGTCAAAACTTTCTTTTTCTTAGGATCAACATAGTGGATTGGTTTTTCAAAACATGACATATGTTCATTGAACATAACTCTGTAGTCGATATCTTCCACTAGCTGTAAAGCATTTGAATAATGTGCATGGTTTTATACAAGGGGCAGCAAAAATACTGTAACCGAAGTTTGACACAAGCTAACGGGCAATCATGCATTTTTGAGACGTTGGGTTTGTGTTAATTTTTCCACTTGCGGAGTTCCATATTTCATTAATCGACAGGTTTGCGATATCTGTCACTATCGCTTTCCGAAAAATGAGAGTTGAGACGCAGACATATTTTCAAAAACACTGTCTGCGTCTCCACTTGATAATTGCTATTTAGGCTTGCCGCTTTGAGATACCTACCGTATACACTTAGCAAAAACTATTCTCTGACT
The DNA here is from genome assembly GCF_000004555.2 of Caenorhabditis briggsae. Lineage (NCBI taxonomy): Eukaryota > Metazoa > Nematoda > Chromadorea > Rhabditida > Rhabditidae > Caenorhabditis > Caenorhabditis briggsae. The sequence goes on along the minus strand of NC_013491.2, from coordinate 11,613,458 downwards.
TTCATTATTTCGGACAACCGATATAATAATGTAGCAACCGTAGTAACTGTGCAAAAATTGCAAATATATGGCGCGCTTCTTTTACAGACAATAAATTTTTGGTTCCAAAAATCTTTTTGATAAACTTCTTCAAAACTTTGAATGAAACCGTATTTTATTTGCTAAACTGTTCCGAACTTGGTGTTTCGTGAAGTTGTATTCACTTTTTATATACAATTGGTGGAAAATTCATGATGAAGGCTCCGATAATGGCGATTAGCATAGAATTCTTTGCAACACTTACCGTGATTGTACTGAAATAGATATTGAGGTCGATGAGAGCACTCTTCAGTGTATGTTCACTGATTAAAGATATGCAATTTGACTCATCCTCTTTTTGTGTTTTCCACTGTCTTGCAAAATTTTGAATTTCACCTGAAAATTCAATTTATGTAGAATGCCATAACTAACAAGTGGACTTCGACACTTTTTGAATTTAGAATTCGATCAAATGATCAGGATGGGGCAAGAATAGCCTCTCTAAAAGTTCTAAAACTCATAGAATCCGCTCGCCTGTCTCAACGATTGCGTTTTAAGTGCAGAACATCGATATTTAGTATTTTCTCATCTTCCAAGACCTTCAAAACGTGTAATATGTGTCATCATACTTAGAATTGCATGAAATTTCATATTTAATTTTCAAAGTTTTGCACTCAAAACGTGATTTTTGGTGCTGAAACTGATATGAGCCGGCTGAAACTGGCAAGCATTCTAAAATTCTCAGAGCTGTCTAGGTAGGCTATTCTTAACCTGTCCTAAAATATTTCTCAAAATTGTAGTCAACAAGGTGTTGATGTTCCCTTGAAAATTCTGATTTGCTCACGCTCTTTCTCATCATCTCTCATTTTGGTGTGTTGTGGACCAATACGAAGTATGTGCAGTGCTTCTTCAGCGAAAAACGATTTTTCATCCATGAAACGATTCAGCAACACATAGCGGAGATATATATTTTTCGACTTTTGCCCTGTCTGAAACTTCATGGTTTCGATGTAGTTTTTGAAATCTTCAAAATTTCCCACCCTGAAAAGATTATAATCATTTTGCGCTTCCTTGTACTTCATTTGAGCTCCTACTGCTTGACACAAAATAGACATTGAGATAGATTCAGCTTGATCCTGAAAAAAAGAAAGCCTTAGGTTCTTTGGTAGCTCTTGTAACATACTCGCAAACGTGCATTTTCTTTCTGGAGCTTCGCAAGTCGATTTTCACCTTTTTTGTAGTTCACCTTTTTACGTGGCATTTTTATCTGCAATTCTGGAACTTTCATGAAATTAGAACAAAAAGAAGAGAATGGATAGAGCCTGAGGGTAACAATGACAGTCTTCAAATCAAAATTCTGCAGATAATAAGTGCTTGATCACAGTTAGATTACTATTCATTAGAAAATCCGCGAAATCACAAAACATTCTATCCAATCCATCCAGCCGGAGCAATAACCCGCTAACTACACCTAAACGTTAACACTAACCGAGCAACAAAACTCCGTTATCCCGTTTTCAATTTTGCAAAAATGAGGTTTTGCTAGAGTTTGTTTCTGTTAAAGATCAGTTCTCGATAAGCATAAAAAAACCAATTGCAATTTTTACCAGATGTCAAAAAAACCCCTTCTCTAGCGTTCACTTCAAAAAAGAACTTTTCAAAACGCGAGATAACGCGACAAGGAGGAGAAAAGAAAAGGAGAGGAAGAAGGTGAAATGAGAAAAGCGGAAAAAAAAGAGAAGAGAACGACAAAAAAGGAGGCGAAAGCTTCGTTGTCAGATGAGCGCCGAGAGGGGAAAGATGTAAGAAGAAAGGGTGCAGGAGATGAGGGGAAAAAGAACGTTGCACTATGGAGAGGGCAGCTGCCAACGAACACGGTGAGTTCGTCAGAGAAGGGCACCCGAAAAGAGAGAACAGACACAAAAGGAATAAAATGCAAATGTGGTGTTTGGTTGAATTAAAAATGAGGAGGAAGTCTCCCCGTCACAGATCTTACAAGCCGGGACTTGTGTTCAGAAGAAATTTGGTTAAAACTAAAAGAGGGACATAAAGCGATTATAACATCTTTCAGAAAAAACACAGAAAGACGATTCGAGTTCAATTGACATATTTCCCCATTCTTTTCAGAAACAATTCGAGAGACAAAGAATAAAAACCACATTTGCCGAACGTCGACTCGAGGCCTGCACGGACCAGCTGTTGATTCGGTTTTATATGGAATTTGTGTATAAAACAATGTATCAAATGACATATTTCCCGCGAGTTTTACAACCAATCCAATAAGAATCGACCAGCATGAAAATCAGTAACCGGGTGCGGGCTGAAATTTAATAGTTGTGTAAAGCACAGGCGATAATACCGTTTTTGAAGCCCGTCGATTTTTATTGGAGGTTGAAGAGCTCACCATGCTCTATCATTCGGTGTTGTTGTTTTGTTCACTATTTCAGTTTTGAAGCAAGTTACCGTGTCGGCCCAGAAACGGCCCATCGAAAAGTGTGCAAAAAATCACTTTTCAGCTACACTGATGACTGCATACTGCTAAACTGTCATTCTAACGACATGGGAATTTTTAGTACCCCAGCGGAACGAGAGAGAATTTTGAATTTACATCAGCCGTTCTGAGCACACGCCGACTTTCCGCCCTCTGTGATCTTCCGCGTCGAGTCGCCGAAATGAAGGAAACATAGTATCAAAAGAGAAAGAAGAGGAAATATAAAGAGAAGCACTGCTTCACGAACTCTCGGGTTGCTAGGCAACACGACTTTCTCACATGAAATTGATTCATTAGCAACGGAAAAAGAGGAAACAGAAAAATGATTTCATTTATTCGATAGGAAATGCTCTTGAGCAAAAAAAACAAGTCAAGAATTGTTCGATGGGTTTAAATTAGTCGAGAATGTAAGATACATAAAACCGAAGGAATGGGAAACATCATGGAGGGGGACACCTTTGAAATTGCACGAAATGAGATTTTTAGAAATTAAAAGTTTTGTGGACCCCAGACTTCATGGTCTCGAGCAGTCAGTCCGAATCCGGCAATGAAACCGTTTTGTTGGGCAGTGTGGGGTGATACCGGCGGAGCATTTTCGTGAGAATCTTGGCCGAGTCGTTTGAATATCTCGATGAATTCTTCCAAGTTCTCCGCCTTATTGGCGATGGGCGATGGAAGCGTTGCTCTTGCTGCAGAATAATCGGTATTCGATTCTACAAACGGGTTCATGGGCTGGTGAGACGTCAACACTGGCGCCTGATTAAAGTAGTGGCCGTGGTAAACATCAGCTTGATTTGGTCCGGAAGAAGAAGGTCTATTGATTGGTGGGCTTGAGTTCATCGACGGTGGGATAAACGGAGGCACTGGCACGTTGGAAAATCTATGTTGGAAGCCATTCGTTCCAGGTTCTTGGGTTGAAAACGAGGGACGCATTTCGAATTCCATCCTTTGAACCATTCTTTGAAGGTTCAGCTTTTCACGAATTTCTCTGAAGATTTTCAGTTGGAAACTGAAAAGAAAACAAAAAAGGATCCTCACTTCTCTTTTTCATTTTCGAGGCGTTTGCAGATGTCTCTTAAATGCTCATTGTCTAAGTTGACTTTTTGCAGTTCCATAGACCACTGCATTTCTGTTTGTCTGTAGTTGCTGCTGTGAGCTGATTGTGGGTCTTCCCACTTTGCCATTTCTTGCATTTCGTATTCCATCCGCTTCATCTCCCGTTCAAGCTTGAGCTTTTCGAGAATTTCCCTGAAAGGTTTTTTTTGTTAACTGTGAAAAAAAACAAAATGAAATCCTTACTTCTTTTTTTCATCTTCGAGGCGCTCACAAATATCTTTCAGGTGCTCGTTTTCCAAATTGATTTTTTGCAGTTCCATTGACCTCTGCGCGTCTGATTGCCGCATCTGGTTCGAAAAATCAATATCCTTTTGTATTTGAGCATTTTTCAACAGGGACTCATTCTTCTCCAATAACAGTTGGGTTTCCATCAGTTTGAGCTGGCCTTTGTCTGTTTCCTTTTCTTTCTCCAAAACGGCCATTTGTTTTTCCAACATTCGAATTCTCTCCTTAAGAATTGCATTCTCGTTGGTTTCACTGAAATTTCATAAAAGTTGATAATTTACTTGATGTAAATTTTAGCCTACCATTCATTTTTCTCTTTCAACTCTTCACATTGCTTTTTGAACACATTACGCTCGTTCTCTACTTCTGTTAAAGCTTCCATAAAATGAAATAGTTTTGTTGCATGTTCAGCGATTGCTCTGAAATATTTGGTTCAAGTTTTACATAGTTAGTTCGGTCTTTAAAAAAAAGAAAAATCTAGCTCTCTTATCAAACACACACCTGTCACCTTCCGCCTTTTCCTGAACGATTGCGTCAAGTTGCTCGCGCAACGTTTTCAACTCTTCCTTGCATTCCGCTCCAATCATTACGTTACTTTCTATCGCTCTCGAATCAAGCAGAATCGCCGTATCCTTTAGAAGATTATTTAAGCGAATGAGTTCCTCAACGTGAGTTTTGTTCTCTTTCTCCAACTCTCTGATGATGCGGAGTGAATTGGTCAGTTCACTATTTTCCTTTTTCAGACAATCTCTCTTCCATTTTTCTAATTCCTCAACCTTCGAAAGCAATCGAATCGTCTTTGCTATCTCCTCAGCGAGTTGTTCGTCTTTTCTCTTTATATCACAGAACCCTCTTGTAGCTCTTGTCTTCCACATTGGACACTCACATGGTTCAGAATTGTTTTGAAATTTGTCATCAAAATCATAATGAACATTCAGGTTCGTAGTAATTATTGGATCCAAGCCCACGAAAAATGGTTTTGTTCCTCTCTTTTCATTGATGTTGACCCAGTCATTGTACATTGAGTTCTGAAAACATGAACATTTGTAATTACTGGCTAGTTCAAAGTGTTGGGAAAGCTCACCATCATCTGTTCATGATTATCCCTCTCTTCGAGAGGCATTTTGCAAAACAATGCTTCAATCATCAATTCGAAGACCCTACCATCGAATTTTTGGGAGCGCTTCACATAACTGGAGAAGTAAGCGCCGATAATGGAAATCCTTGAAAGCCAAACCGGAATTTCTGCCTTGTTCGTTTTGACATAGTTCGTCAAATCGTGATGAGCTCCAACTTCAATATGGGAATCAAACGGAATCAATGCGTCAAATGGCATGCCCTTATGCAAGTAATCGAAATCGGCCTTCAGCAGAAATTCCCAATGACGAATCGTCCTCATGGCTCGAAAGTAAATTTCAAACGTTTCGCAGGCAATCATTTTACCCTAAAAAAAGAAACCCGTAAATTGGAATCAAAACTTGTCTGAACTCACATCTGAGCAGTTCGTCACGGAGTACAAAGTACGGTGCATTGTATCATCGAAATCGGCGAAGTTGGGATCAGAAAAGAGATTCACTTCTCTCCAATCGATTCCAGAAATTGCATCTAAAACAATGCGCAGCACCGCTTGGCTAGTATCCATTACTTTCACAGTGGAGACGAACGTGTAGACAACGGCGCATGGATCGTCGATAGCAATTTGTGTGGTCGCCATTTGAATAGCATCAGGTACGATCTGAAGGCAATCCAAAATCAGCGTCACAAACACCCTTTTTGACTTACTGTGATTTTGAATCTGTCGACATTGTGCTCTCCCACCTGCTTCTTGAACTCCTCCACAGTAATCATATTCAATTTGGTGTGCTCCGTCATTTTTTCCACATTTTTGTTATGGAGACCTAAAATTCGCATGATCATTCCAACAAAACTCGACTATTCTCCGGCTCACGTTGCTGACATACTGTCCACTGATTGTCTTGTTGACCTAGTTTTCGTCGTGCTGACAGTAAAAACTGATAAGCTTCATCCCAGAAAACGTAGTGATCAGTCTCATTTTTGATCACTCTTTTGTAGGCACGCACAGTGAACTCGTTGAAGTTATGAACATCCTGAAGTATAGAATTATTTGTAAACTTGTGATTAGAGCATACTTTCCAACGAGCCGATTTTGAGCCGACTGATAATTTGCTTCAAAATTGAAAATGTGGGCAAAAAACCCAGATGATAGACAAGCTTTACAACCTTCGATAAAAATTGATAAAAATTAAATTGTATCGTGGTCCAGGCAGGCATTTTTTCACGCACCCGGATACTGATTTTAATGTTGGTCAATTTGTTATGAAGGTTGTAGGATTCGCCGAGCTATATCAGCTGAATTTTTTCTTCCCACAATTTCAATTTTGAAGCGAGATGTCAGCCGGCCCAGGATTAGCTGGTCGACAAGTATGAATGAGAGTTTAATATTAATCGCAAAACTAACAAAGTAATGATCCAGTCTGGCGAATTTCCCTTCTTTGGTCAAATCAAGTGCTTTTTCCGGAGTTGTGAGTCTCGTTTGATCGTTCTTGTTGTAATAGAAATGCAAGGTGCTGGGGTCCGTGACAGCTTCTTCTGAGAGCATTGAGTAACTAGACGCAAAGACGTTTCCTCCGATTTCAAGTTCCCATTTGTGCTAAAACAGATTGAATGATTTTGTGTTAGTGTTTGTCACCTACAGTAGATCCCGAAACTTGTCCAGCTGATTGTGTCAGATCCACCCAATTATCATTCGCTCTCTCAACAGTAGAAGCGCTGGGTGAGTTGGCGCTTTGGGCTTTGCCTTTTCCATTTTTCTTTTTGTTTTTCAGAACAAGTTGTCTTTCAGCAGCTTTTTCTGCCATTTTCTTATAGCCTAAAAATCGTTTTTCAAAAGCATAATTCTCGACAAGCCTACAATTTTTCTCTACGGTAGCAGGAAACTTGACGGTTGGAAACTTGAAAGCAGCTGCTCTGGGCAGCGGTATCCAAGTTACTTGTCGTCCAGGATCATGATCAGCCATGTCTGCAGAAAAATTGAAAAATAAAAAAGGCAAATTCAGAACGTAACAAAATTGAAATATGTATCAAGATGGGAATAACCTTTTTTTTCAATAAATAACAATTTTTTTCAATATGGTACGCAATTGTTTCATTTTAAGACATGGGTGTGGAGAGATCAACCACTCGGAGGTGGGATAAAATACAAATCAACATGTAGATCAACATCATGGTAAGAATCAATCATTGGGGGTGGAAGGAGGGCATATGTATAAAGAATATATACACATTTGCATATAAAAAAACACAATCTGATATTGACAATGTAGAGCTTAAAAATAGTTAGGAGCATACACGTTGTGTTCCGGATGAGATGTTCCCGATTCATTAGGGAACTCCGCAGAAAATGGGGAAGAGTTGTTGGTGGTGCCTGGAGGTGTGTTGTCATAATGCTGGGATGAGTAGACCGAGGTGATCTGTGGATCATTCGTAGCATTGATATCTCTAGTCTGCAAATTGTATATTTATCATATGTCCCTTGTGTTGCGGAATGTAACCTGGGAGGATTCAGTGAATGCCGAATGATCTTTGTAGAGGGAATAGTAATCAGGGAGAGCGTAGAACTGCTTCAAGCAATACAGCTCATTAGCTTCAACACTTTGTCTCAGAACTTGTTGAGTGTCGTTGGATGAAATTTCAAGATTTTGAGGATGGGATGCGGTGGAAGGTGAAGGATCAGCGAAAAGTCCCCCTCTTTGGTCCATACTCGACAAGCAGAGATTGTAGCTGACATTTTGAAAATAGTTCAGATTTCCAGTGTTTTAACTCACAGTTTCTGTTGATCTTGCAGCTTTACCTCAAGGGATTTCTTCTCATGCTCAATGTTTTGGCGCTTTTGAACCTCGCTAAACATTCATTAAATATGTTTTGAAAATTTTCTTCCAACGATATACTTACTTCTCATTTTGTTTCTCAAGAGCAGCACATCGGTTTTTGTACAAATCTAGCTGTTTGATCATCTCCCGACTCTCTACAACAATCATTTCCCTGCCTTTCAAAATCTGGTCCTTTTCTGTCTTCAGCCTGCAATTTGAGAATATTTGTTCTCAGAATTCTTCAGATTAAAAACTCACTGCTGCAATTCAACCTCGACTGAAATGATCCGGTTCATTTTAGTCTCCAATTGTTGCTGAATATCAGTTGCGAGAAAAGTGAGCTGATCTCGCGTTTCTGCTGCATGCTTCTTTGCCTGTTCTGTTGCTTTCGCTCCTAACAAATACGCATTTTCCATTGCTTTGAACCTTCCTTCGAAGTCGGTTTTTTCCCTGCAAAAATTGAATTTGAAATCAAATGAATAGTGAAATGACACAAACTTTTGACTTTGCAGCTCAAGCTTCGAATACTTCTCTTCCATGCTCACGCGTCGCTTTTCAAATTCTTCTTTTTCCTCCTTTCTAATCTTCTCCATTTGACGCATTTTCGTTTCCAAAATTTTCGAGCTATTGAGCTGTTCTTGCAGTTGTTTTGCCTGCTGCTTCGCTGCTTTTGCTGCTTTTGATTCCGATAATAATTCAGCTTCCTTCGCTTTGAGCTTTTTATCGAAATCGGCTTTATCCCTGCAAAAATTGAATTTAAAATTAGAATAATTGTAAAATAACACCAACTTTTGACTTTGAAGCTCAAGCGCACGATACTTCTCCTCAAGGCTCAGACGTTGCTTCTTATATGTTTCCTTTCCCTCTTTTTTTAACTTTTCCAAGTTATGCACTTTTGTTTCCAAATCCTTCCGTTTTTTCATTTCCCTAAAATTTTGAGAATTCTAGTTTGCCCGGATCCAATTGCATGGCTAGGAAAACTTGAAAACTAACCTGTTGAGTTCCTCATCTTTCGCTCTGAGACTGGAATTCAGTTTCTCAAATCGTTCATTAGTTCCTCTTATCTCGTTAAACATTTTGGTGTACTCCGACTCCAAAGGCTTCTTTTCGTCTTTTTCAGCTTTGTCTTTTCTCGCATTATCCAACTGATTCATTAATCTCAAGCATAGTTGGATTTCTGACTCCTCTGTTTCCTTATCTTTCGATCCGTCAACAACGATTTCTAACTTCAAAGATTGATCTGAGGTACCAGCTTTCGAATTATCCACAGCCTCTGCTGCCGATTCATCTTGTTGCTGTTCAGAAGAGCATGGACCAGCAAGACCACTTGCTCCGGGTGCATTGTCTTTAGCCGGTCGTCTGTATTTTTCTTCTTTGAGAATGCTTCCAAGGTAAGGGAACGCAAGACTGGATTTCAACGATTCACGAGAGCGACCTCCGTGTCCAATGCATTCGAGCCAATCGTAGAAGATTCTATCCTGTAATAAAATACAAATTGGTAGAAAAAACGCGAACACATTTATTTCCAGGGGTGAAAACCGGCAAACCCTATTTAAACGTTCTTTTCTTTTAAGAAACAATCCAACGCTTCTGAACTACGGGAGCAAATTGATTTTTTATAAATCCAAGACTTTTTAGCTATCAAAGATGTTTCTTTTTTATCCCGGTTTGTACATGATCAATCCGAAGTCCTGTTCAAAAATTCTCAACTCACCAGCATTCCGGCGTGTTTATTTCTCTCCTCGAGTGGCATTTTATAATACAGAGCACTTCTAACGAGTTTGAGCACTATAACTTCGTACATTGGAGAAAACTTCAAAAAGTTTGCAAAGTATCCGGCGATCACCGAAATTCTTGCTTGCCACACCGGAATAACATTGGATGCTGTCTCGATAAAGTTGGTCAATCCAAGACGAGCGGAGTGCTGCTTGTGTTCTTCGAAAGAAATTTTTGCGTCATATGCAAAACTCTCGTATAAACAATCATCTTTTTTGACGTTTTCAAGAAGTGGCTGTTTTCTGAGATGGTCAGCGACAAGGGCAATCCTGAACTCGTCGACAAACTCGTATACCTAAAAAATTAACGTTGATAGTACTGCTATCAAAAATTCAGTATTATATTGGCACGAAAAATCGGCACGGTGGAAGAAAAATGCAACTGGTCGGTTCGGTAGTTCCAGAGAAAAAACTACCCTTATCCTGAGAACATTGTCATTTTCCGATTTTTTTTTCGTTTGCGTCCACTTTCGGGTCTTTTTTTCACAGCGAAGGAACGTTATTTCATACTTGTTTGAGGGGAAAATGAAAAAAATCCGTGAAAATGGAGTGAAAAAGCTGGAAATAAAAACTCATTTTCAGGTGACGTTAGTTTCTCATCAGGAACTCTCGTTCATGAGCTTTTCTTCCACCACACTATTTAGTTTTATGCCATCAAAATATACAAAACTGTTCTTACCATTTCCTCTGTCTGAATTGTTTTTTCACCGATGACCTTCTCTATGAGCACATCAAAAACATAACCAACGTTGGATTCGAAACTTTCGTACAGTTTCTCGTGTTGCATTTTTTCCCAATCAATACCACAAATCACGTTAAGACAGATGAATAGAAACGCCTGTCCGATGTGCAGCAGGGTTCCATCCTTGACCATGGTTGAAACGACGGTGAGAGGCTGAATGAGAGCGTAGTAAGACGTCAGCTTCTGAATCGCATCAGGAACAATCTGAAAACAATACATTTCAAACGACTCATCGTTCATCTTTCTCACCATAACTGTTTTGCACTGGGCTTTTTGAATAACTAGCAATTCCAAAAACCTTTCGAATGGGAACGTCGCACTGTCGTGGTTGTTGTGGTCACGGATGCATTCAACGACATTCGAAACCCCTCCTGAAAATCGAGACTGCAAAAATAAATAATATGAAACGAACCTTCGACATATGAACCGTTTTTAACATTCTCCATCTCAATCATCAATGGCAAAACGGTCTGCATATCATCAAAAAATATGCGCAGCACTGATATATCTTCAAATTGCACCTCGTATGCACGGACAACAACATAATCGATTGATCTACCTTTCTGAAAATTGTCAACTTATAGTTTTGAATATCTTATTATTGAAAGATCTCTCCCAACCAGTTCACTAAAGCGGCTATACCATGAGACTCAATTTTATCACTTTTCTACAAGCTTGAAGATTTAGATGAAGAAAATCAAGAAATCTGATTGTTTTAGAGAATATTGCTTGACGCCCCATACAACTCACCAAATAATTCATGAGGGAGGGATATTTGACTTGTTCGATTTCGTCACCCTTATCTTTCTTGCCATTCTGGTCGTTCATGTCATAATAGAAAAAATCTGCATTGTTATTCAAGATAAAATCATCGTCCACATTGGCAAAGTTGCAAGTGAATGCTCTTCTCTCGACTTCGAGAGTCCATTTTCTCTGAAACCCGGTGGTTTTTATAATGGACACAAATCCAAGATTCATACCTTGTTGCCAATCACTCTTCCGCCAGATTTCCCCCAATTGATCACTTCAACGTAACAACTATTCTCTTCATTGGCTTTCACAGGTTCTTTTCCTTTCTTCTTCTCCTTTTTCGACTTGAGAGCTTGCTCTCTTTTGGCATTTTGAGCACGAAGCTTTTCAACCGCTGAAAGTATGAGAATAACTCACAAAACCCTTACGACAGACTCACTACTTATAGGTACAGCAGGAAAGTTGACAGTGTGATCGCTGGGGCATTCGGCGTAGAAGCATTTTGTCATCTCTGAAAAAAATATTGTGAAAAATCGATTAGAATGAGACGGGAAACATGATTATAGGGAAAAATGTTAATTTTAGTCGAATTCAAAAAGCTGAACGTAACAAAAAAGGAAATTATCGATTTTCGACGTTTTCGCTGTTTCAGGAAAGCGCTAAAAACAATTCTATTTTCTTGAAATAAATTGGCATTTCATAAATTTCCGTGAAAGAAACCTTATTTTAAAATACTTTAGCGACCGAAAACATAGAAAATTTATGAGCATTATAGGCCAAATAATTCAAAAGGGGATTCCCGCTACACGATAACTCTAGGCCACGGCCACCAGCCATCCCTGAGTCTCTTGTTTTTCGCAGGGGGAACGCTGTTGGCAGGGAACGAAAGTGCGCCGCACTTTGCAAAAAACGTGTGCCCTACTTGCAAAATAGGGTTTTCACGTTTTTAGATGGAAAAAAAGGCGCAAAATGGGTTTTCAAAGAATAGTGGGGTTGAGTGAATAGAAAAAAAACATTTTGGGGAGGTTTCGTAGAACAGAATATTGTCGTAGAAAATGTAAAATTATTGGTTTTGCCGCTTAATTTTTACTAAATTCATTGCAAATCGAGTTTTGCTTTTGGTTTGTAGGTTTTTAATAGCAAATTTGAACGAGCTCATTCAATTCGAACGAATTTTCGAATCTATTTCTATCACAGTTTTTAGTGTTTGCTTCATTTTGAAAAACGTTCGAAAATGGCTGGGTTGTACAGAAAGCTTAGCCTGAATCAGTAAAATCAATCGCTTTTTTATTAGACAAAATGATAAATAGGGCACAAGAACCTTCATTAAATAGGGCACAAGAACCTTCACTCTAAATGTAAAATCAATGAAAAAAGGGCTTGCAGAGAACGAATGTACGACGTGCGTAAGAGTGCGACAATGACGACGAGGATGGAAAAGGCCCCAGCTAGCCAACAGCAGGCTAGGTGAGGGGACGCACTGGAATGGAGAAGACACACAATGTTGAGCAACACATATACTCACACACACGCTCACAAGGGTCAGCATTCAATTCAGAGATGAATAAATCGATAAGGGCAATGATGAAGAGAGACACGGCATAGAAGAACGGCACGGACAGACGACACAAACCGATGGGGGCACTGTGAGAGACAGACAGTGCGGGCAAGGGGATGTGATGGTTCGAAATGTACCTTTTCTTATCGCGTACAAACAGCGAAGAGGCAGTTGTGGGGTGTGGCAATGAATGCCATCGATTGTTTTTATCTTGCTGGTAGATCCTCCGTTCAGAACTCGAAATTTTGAGGGGCAGAATAAACTTGGAAACTTTGTGGCACCCATTGCTTCACAGCATTTTTCTTGTGATTTTTTTCGACAGTTGTTAGAACAACTGTGTGGTGGGGACTCAAATAGAAAAAAAACGTTCGATCAGCCACTGAGAATAGTGCTAACAAAACTCTTCCATCTGTTGTAAAATAAAGGACAAAGAGCATGAAGACGACGAGGACTAAACATTTCGGTGAATGGAAGATCCATTTTTATGGATTTTGATGTTTCAGAGAAACAGGGACAAGAGAATTTCAGATTCTGTTTAAAAGTGCAAATATCGCTCCGCTTTCCTTTACATCATCTGTCGTTAGCTGATTTTTTTGGCGTGTAGTTTGGCCAGTAGCAGCACGGAACTTCTAGTATTCCGCTAAGCCGTTAAAATCCTAGCTTCTTTATGAAGTTAATCAGATAACTTTTTAAAAATAAAAATTTCAATTTTTGTAATTGATAACTTTTTTCGTACAACCCCAACTGAGCTAGATAAGACGTTTTAGAGTGGCTCATTTCTTATTTCTTTGACATTTTTGGCACATTTGTCTATTAGAGCATGTCTCATCAGAATGAAATTTGATGAGTAAGTTAAAAACTAATCAAAACAAACCTCTAATTTTCCTTAGAAAACTCTGAAATTTTCAGAACAATTCAAAAACTCTGGACCACTGTTACAGAACGACAGAGTTGACACTTTTCCATTCAAAAAGTCAAATATGATATATTTTTGTCCAGAATTATAAATAGAACATTTCGAGTTGTGAAGGTTTATGTATTCTAAAAGCTCGACAATCTTTAAAACTATTCATTTGTCTCATCATTAGAGAAAAATAAACAAAATGGGAACAAATAAAAACGATTGTACTCTAGAAATTTAAAAAAAAAACCCGATGAAAAGCACCTAACTATCCTTCCAGCTACAAAATCGGTTTGCAAGCAAGAGAAACAAGTTCCAATGGTAAAAGGGAAGTTCCTGTGTACCATATCCCTGCATTTGAGCCACTTTCCTCACACCAGGCGTAAAATACTGGGGCAGGAATTTCCCTATTGAATAATTTAATCCTCAATGCTGTCGTTAGTGGACATGTGATGACCGTACTAAAATAATTGTAATAATACTTGGAAAACTTCTCGAATTCGCTCACCCACAAGATCCAAGAGGGATAAATGGGAAAAGTGTAGTAATCAGCCCCAGAGTGTATTCAATTCCAACTTCTGCGGCTGTAGGACACCACTGGTACCAATTAGGAATACCGAAACCTTGACATGTGGTATCATAAATTTTGGGACAATTGTTGCAAGCTGAAACATCCAACAGTTTGCTTCAAATTCAGTTTGAAAACTTACGGAATGGTGGTTCTGTTACGGTTGTTGTTGCCACTGTAGTTGTGGTTGCCGCTGTTGTGAGTGCTTCAAAACTTTTGAATAGTACAAATATTCAATTAATCTCACTTACCCCCACCGCCATTGGTTCCACCACCTCCATTGGGATTGGTTCGACTATTTGCTGAATATGAATGTTCTTTATAAAATAAGGAGAATCTCACTTACAATCAACTTGCTGTGTAGGAATACAAAAACGACAAACTTTGATTAACGATATTGTAATGATGATAATTTGAGAATACATTTGAAAAAGTTCAAGAAATCAGATCAGTCTCGCACTATAAGGTTTCTTATTTATATCTCTGTGTTGCACTGCAAAAAACTGACCGACTTATCAGCACAAAAAAGAGATAGAATACGATTTCCTGTACAAAGACTCAAGCACAGATCACGGATTTGAACTTGGTGAAGTGTGTATTGATGAACGAATTTCAAAGGTCATTTTGCTTTGAGATTAGAGAGAGAAAAAATTTCTCCAGGAAGTCTCATGATAGTGGATGTAATGGGATATATACAAATTCAGCTCCTTCGAACTAGATAGAAAAGTATATGGGTAGTTACAGTTCTGCATGTTTAGAAGTCAAAACTTCATTTGAACACTTTCTTCATTTTTTTTAGGTCCATACAGATAATTTTTTCACTAACTATTATGAGCGGAACTCCAGTGATCCTTACAAACTCTTTTGATAATGTGCCAACTGTTTCAAAACATTGTTATACTATCCACGTAGCTTTCCAAAAATGTTCAAAATTACTTCCTTCTTTTGCTTTTGTGCGATAAGAGATATCATGATTTTGCCGTTGCATTTTAAAAGATTATACGAGGTTAATGAGATGATTTTTTGCCTAGGTACGGAAGAAGATGATATCAAAACGTATTTTGGTTTTATGATCCACATTATCATATCTTCTTTTGTACATCTTTGTTTCATCAGTTTTTGAAAGTTTGATCAAGAGATATTCTCATTGATGTTCTCCTTTTATCATTTATCAACAAGTCTATTGAGAACAGTTTATCATTAAAGGCGTTTCTTCATATAATATTTTTACAAGTTGATGAAGCCATTTTGATTTCAAAAGGTGGGATTCCTGTGAACCATTCTCCCGCCATCGGTCCAGTCTCTCGACAATATGCCAAAGTAGCTGGAGTCGGAGCTGCAATATCAGTGAAACCGAATAAATTGATCCTTGGTGTCGTTCCAGGTGGACAAATTATAGTTGTTCTAAAATAAAATTTTCAAAAATAAAAGATAAAACTACAAACTAACGAGCACGACTCTTGCAGAAGAAACGGTAGAGCAGCAACTGCTCCTAATAGGTATTCGACTCCAACTTCTGCTGCCTTTGGGCACCAGTTCAGTAAACTAGGTATTCCAAAACCTTGGCAAGCCGGATCGTAAACCTTTTGACAAACCGAGCAAGCTGAAACGTCAGCGATTTGGCTAATAAAAACTAGGTGTACTCACGGAATGGAGATTCTGTAGCTGTAGTTGCGGGTACTGGAGTAGTAGTTGTTGTTGCTGAAATTTTGAAGTGCCGAATCTGATGAATTCTGTGAACTTACGTTCAACTTGTTGCGTAGGAATACACGCGTAACACAATTCAAGGAAATAGAAAATTAAGATCTGGACTGGGAGGTACATTTTGTGAGAAATCAAGAATCAAAAGATAGTCTTGTACTTCATTTCTGTATTTATACAACCCGTTGATTGTAGAAAAAAAAGACCGACTTATCGTGATGATCAGCACTTAAACGATATGAGAATGTTCTGATCACGATCGGGAATGAACATGAACAAAACAAAACTGGGTTCAAACTTTCTCATTTCGAGATTACAAATGTTGACTTGATTATTCCAGGCTGATTCTCAATTTTCTTTGGAAAATTTTGGACTTTTATTCCAGATTTCACAATTGAACACGGTTTTTTGAACGCGTCAAAACTTACGTTAATCTTATCAATCTAGTGCATAAATAAATCAATCCCTAAAGTCATTTTTTTGTACTTGAGAGGAGAAGATATAAAAGGAGAACTGATTTTAGATTCCTTATCGTTTCTGTCATCTATCTCCTTTTGTATTAGTTTGCGTTTCCACTTAACAGTTTCAAGAAAAATACTTAATTGTACATTTAAAATACTGTTTATTTTATTTTGCCAAACAGATTTCAAATGGATTTATTTAAATAATATTTTTACAAGTTAAAGATGTCATTTCAATGGGCACAATAGGTGGGATTCCAGTGTACCATTTTCCTGCATTGGCTCCACTCTCCTGACAATATGCTAAAGTTGCCGGAGTTGGTGCTGGAATATCGGGTACACCGAATAAATTGATCCTTGGTGTTGTTCCGGGTGGACAAACAATGGTAGTGCTGTAAGAATACATTTTTTGATAAATCAATAAAACTCCATCAACAGAACTAGATTAGTTGACAATTTTTCGATATCTCTTACATAAACAGAAAGGCAGTGCCTAACTAAAGTCTCCAAATATGAAAAAAAGTTCTTAATTTTCCCTTTGGTCTGAACATTTCTAGAATTATAAATCGATTATGAATATTTTTTTTCGTAGTTCGAAATCGTTTCACGCAGATCATGTTTGCGAGTGGTTGTACAAAAAAGTTGCCAACTATAAAAACAGAGTTCTACAATGGATTCATAATCCCAGGAACTTTCAGAACAAACGGGCAAGTAATAAGTACTTTTTCAGACACCCAATGGTGACGTTTTTCAACTGCAATGGTCATTTTGATAGATAATTTCGACCAGAACTGCAATTGAGCTCAAAATACAGGTATATAGGGAATGCTGTTCAATTAGGGAATTTACTGATTTTTACAGAGTAGAACTTACGAGCACAAGTCTTGCGGAAGTAACGGTAGTAATGCGACCGCACCCAAGAGGTATTCAACTCCAACTTCCGCCGCTCTGGGACACCAATTCAGTAAGCTAGGCACACCGAATCCTTGGCACGCTGTGTCGTAAACTTTTTGACAAACCGAACAAGCTGAAAGTGGTAATTTTTAGAAACAGAAGAAAGTATTAAGGACAAACTACTGCTAAAATCTGTACATAGAAAAAAAAACCATTATCCTCTTTCATGAAATTTATTTCCATTTTTCTTAGAGATATTGGTCCACCAACAAATAGTTCAAAATAGAATCAAAAATATTTCTTATTGACCAGTTTTTTAAAATATCTCTGATAAAACAGAAATACCCTAAAACCTGTCATAGAAGAACTCTCTAACTGTTAACTTTAAGTTAGTTTTTCTTGGTTCCCTTTAAAGGTATTAAAAAGTTGTAAACTAACAAATTGTTTTTATCATGTCAGAAGTGTTTTGCCAGTTTACATTTTTTTAAAAATTTTTTACAGGAACAGAATTGAGCTCGAAGTTGACAGTATGGAGGCTTTTCTCTCACAGGTTTCGCGGTAAGTTAAATTAAATTGTAGAATAGTTTGGCTTACGGAAAGGAGGTTCGGTTGCCGTAGTTGTAGGTGCCGCTGTTGTTGTTGTTGCTAAAATTTCTCCCTTTTTTTTTTTTTTTCGAAATTTTAACATTCTTACTTTCGGTTTGTTGAGTCGGAATGCAAGAATCAAGAACTTCAAGTAAGAAAATAGTGATTATCGTGATCTGGAGATTCATTATTGAGATGTTGTGAAAGAGAAAATGATGAAAGTGGTGTACTTAATTTCTCCTTTTTATTGTTTTGTTTCTCCGAAACAAAAAGTGACCGACTTCTTGTGATCAACACAGATGGAAATCCGATTAGTAGTATCCGATGAAGAATAACAACAAAGATCGAAGCAAACGTATTTGGAATACGTTCAGATTTCAATTGAATGGTTTCTTTGAAAAGTTCAAACCTGTAGATTGAGATAACACCTAATGAAAAGCGCTGTATGTAAACGAATGTGAGGTGAGAAAAGCGAAATACAAAATAGGCGATTAAAAGACACATTTCATGTTTCATTTCCTATTGAGGTCAGATACTGTACTTAGAAAATTCGGTCATCTTTGCCTAATTTGCGATGTCTTGTAAAAAGGAGAAGCGAATTTAGTTTAGTTTCACTCCCGCGCGCTTTCTTATCATCATGATTGTTTCATTTTGTGTTATTTTGCTAAGTTGATAAATTGATTCTCAGTTACCGTAAAAACTGTGTTGAAAGGGCCCTAACTTTTAATTTTGAGCCAATTTATCTCGGTCCTCGTCGAATATTTCTTAACACTTTGTCAACTGATAAAGGCTTCTTCATAATATCAGAAACATTTTATCAGTTTTCACATTCCCGATATCTTGCAAAGGAGACGAGGAAAATGAATTCAAACTTGATAGTGAGGGACACGGTTTTACAGTGTGAACAAACCTTTCAGAGAACAATTTGAACTTTCATTCTCAATTTTACATTTAATATTAATCTTGTTACTTTTATTACATATTAATAATGATTTTTTTAAGGAAATATGCACATAAATTTCAACCGGAAGCTATATTCTGACATGTCAAAGAGGATAGCTCAAAACTGAATGGTGGAGCTCCAGTGTACCATTTACCAGCGTTCGGTCCCGTCTCCTCACAGTACGCCAGTGTAGCTGGAGTCGGAGCAGGTATTGAAGACCCAAATAGATTTATCCTTGGTGTTGTTCCTGGTGGACAGACTATCGTTGTGCTGTAATTTAAAATGGAGAATTTTCTTACTATTCTTTACTTATGCCTACGAGCAAGAGTTTTGAGGTAGGAATGGAAGAGCTGCAACTGCTCCTAAAAAATAAGTGACTCCAACTTCGGCTGCTTGAGGACACCAATCGAAGATACTAGGTATTCCGAAACCTTGGCATGCCGTGTCATAGATTTTTGCGCAACCAGTGCAAGCTGAAATTCTCTTTGTTTGAACGCCTATTTATGTACGACTCACGGAATGGAGCTTCTGTTAAAACTGTAGTCGTTGTTGTCATAGTCGTTGTGGTTGTCGTGGTTGATGTTGTGGTTGTCGCTGTAGTGGTAGTAGTTGTGGACGTGGTAGTTGTTGTAGCTGTGGTAGTAGATGGAGTAGTACTTGTGGTAGTGGCTGGAGCAGTTAGTGCAGAAATCGAGCTAGACACGTGTGAAATACATATAACATTTTTAGACGGCACATTGCTTGATTTAAGTTAAACTTTTGCTATTTTTAATGGCAAAAAATTCGGGGGGTACAATGATTCGGGGTACAAGGGGGTACAACTGATTTAGGGGTACAAAATTGGTTATTCGGGGGTACAAAATTCGTGGGTACAAAAATTCGGGGGTACAAACTACCAATGATTCTGGGGTACAACTCATTTCATTTAGGGGTGCAACGTTTGTGATTCGGGGGTAAAATTTTTTTTGACGAAGTTTCTGAATTCCTGAATTTCAGAGCTTGAAAATCTCTGAATTTTTAGAATTTCAGAACTTTGGAATTTCAGAATCTCAGAACTTCGGAACTTCAAAATTTCAGAACTTCAGAATCTCAATATTTCTGAATTTCCAATAATTACGGCAGAAATTTTCTTCATTGTCTTCAGAATTCCAGAATTCGGAATCTGAGAATTTCGGAACTTCAGAATCTGAGACTTTCCAAATTTAAGAATCCATAATTTTAGAACTTTGAAATCAAAGAATTTCAGAACTTCCGAATCTCAGAATTTCAGAACTTTGGAACTTCAGTATTTCGGTATCTGAGAATTTCGAACGACAGAAATTTTTCACTTCTCATTGTCACATTGTTCTTTCTGACAATAAGCTAAACTTGACAAATTTTACAAACTCAGTTTTTTAATGTCAAAACCCAGCCGATACTTTCCTCAATGCCAATTTTTCTCTTCTCAATTCTTTGTTTTTTCAATTCTATTTCAATTCCCATTGTTTCTCAATATTCCTTCGTCTTTTTCCCAATTTTTCTCAATTTTCGCGGTAATTTAAATTTTTCTCCTTTTTAAACAATTTTCTATTTCATTGATTGAAAAAAACAACCACAATTTAGCTATTTCCCACAAAGTTTGAAAATCCCAAAAATTCGCCCAAAATGAGCTATTTTCTATCCAAAATTGTTCGAACAGGCAATAAAACTATACAAAAATTATAAAATTGATTTTTTTTCGATAAATTACCACGAAAATTTGAGCAAAAATGATGAAAAACGAAGGAAAACGGAGAAAAATGGGAATTGCGAAAAGATCTTAATTTCGCGAAATTTTCCCATGGAAGAGAAAACCCCGCAGTTCGGCCATGGCCATGGACTGATGACGTCATCGCTCGCAAGTTTTATTTTTGGGATTTTCTCCGTTTTCCTTCGTTTTTCATTATTTTTGCTCAAATGTTTGTGGTAATTGGTCGAAAAAAATTAATTTTATAATTTTTGTAATGTTTTATTGCCTGTTCGAACAATTTCCGATAGAAAATAGCTCACTTTGGGCGAATTTTTGGGATTTTCGAACTTTGTGGGAAATATCTAAATTGTGATTGTTTCCTTCAATCAATGATCTAGAAAATCATTTAAAAATGAGAAAATTTTAAATTACCGCGAAAATTGAGGAAAATTAAGAAAAATTGGGAAAAACGGAAAATTTGGGAAAAAACGAAGGAATATTGAGAAACAAAAGGAAATGAAAAAGAATTAAGAAATATAATTGAGAAAAATTAGAAGTGAGGAAAGTATCGACTGGCATTAAAATCCGTTTGTAAAATTTGTTAAAATCATTTCACAATTCTCCATTGTCTTTCTTGAAGTATTGAGATTCTGAAGTCCTGAAGTTTTGAAGTTTTGAAGTTCTGAGATTTTGAAGTTTTAGCATTCTCAGATTCTGAAGTTACGGAATTCTCAGATTGCAAATTCTGGAATTCCAAAGTTCTAAAATTCTAAGAATTCGAAGTTCTGAAATTCTGAGATTTTGAAGTTCTGAAATTCTCAGATTCTCGGATTCTGAAGTTCCGAAATTTTCAGATTCTCAGACTCGGAAGTTCCGAAAATCTCAGATTCCGAATTCTGAGATTTTCAAGCTCTGAAATTCAGGAATTCAGAAACTTCGTCAAAAAAATTGTACCCCCGAATCACAACGTTGTACCCCTAAATGAAATAAGTTGTACCCCAGAATCATTGGTAGATTGTACCCCCGAATCGTTGTACCCCCGAATTTTTGTACCCACGAATTTTGTACCCCCGAATAACCAATTTTGTACCCCTAAATCAGTTGTACCCCCTTGTACCCCCGAATCATTGTACCCCCCGAATTTTTGGCCATTTTTAATGGGTTTTAAAACGTTGCGACGTTTGGTTTATGTTCCAATTACTTTGAGACAAAAACGTGCAAGCATGCAACAATAGTGAGGCACAATTTTTAGTACATATATATTTTTAATCTGGTTACCAAACGCTGGTTTTCACAAAATACGTTATAATTTCAAGGAAAAAACATGCCGTAAAATCTGTAAAAGACCGTCATTCCAACACTCAGTTTTTTTAAACTAACTTCTCTTGTTTTCTGTAAGGAATATCAAAAAGTAGTCTGTTAACAAAGCATAAATGAAATACCGTAAATACTCTAACAGAATCCTACCCTAGACGTGTACGTTAAGCTCATCTACCTCGGTTCTTTCCAAATGTATCATAAATTTGCGAACTGATAAAATGTTACTGATATTATGTCAATAATTTTATTAGTGAACAAAATTTTGATTTTGATTATATTTTGAACGAAAATAGATAATCAAGTTGCGATTTTCAAAAAAAAAAATTCAATTTATCCACATACAATGGAAAATTGAAAAAATGTGTTTGAAGCAGTTTACATATTTGACGATTTTGACATGACAGTTTTTTGATCACATTTTGCATGACGTTTTTACAGCTGTTCACAAAAATAAAAATCAAAATCTAACGTTTATAACATTGTGAGTAAAACGGTTTTAACAAGAAAAATGTTTTGAAGTCACCCTCAGGGGTCACAAAAAACAAATTTCATGTTAGGACATTTTTTTTACATCAAAGCCAGCAAAAAGCAACTGGATATAAATTTTCAAAAAATTAGAAACAGGACAACTCACTAGTTTCCACCTGCTGAGTCGGTATGCATGCTTCAGTGATAATCACCACCGGAAAAAAGTAGACCAGCGAAACTCGCCAACGCATCAAACCATCTAGTTGACAATGATAGTCATGAAAGTAGACCATTACGCGTATTCGCAACGAATAATAAACTCGATCGAAACCCATTTCTTGATCCGTTGGATGAGATAAGCAGTTGAATGTGGAAGTCAATTACGAGATATGTATGGTTTTTGCATTTGTAATCATGATGTAGTTAATTTATTACTTTGTTTTTCTCTCATGGTTATGTTTCTTTTTGATGAGATCTTTTGCTTGCCCATCAAAACATAGTCAACTGTTTGCAGCAAGTTTTGCGTTTTCAAAATTAATTTTACTCAATTTGAAAAACTCTGTTAAGCGTGACACGAAATAATTTATTAGGTTTAATTTCATTATTACGGCGAGTTACAAAAACTTATTATTACATTGAATATTTGTACAAAATTAACTGCAATTGTATGTTCCGTTATCATCCAGGTATAAGAGGCTTGCAGGCTAGTGAAACAAGCTCAATTGGCGTCAAAAAAGTTCCTGTGTACCATTTTCCAACTCTCGGACCCGATTCTTCACACCAAGCATAAAACACTGGCGCGGGAATTTCTGCGCCTAATATTTTGATCCTTAGAGCTGTAGTGAGTGGGCAAGTAATTATAGTTCTGAATAACCGAGTTTATAGTAAAATGTTAGAGAAAATTTGAACTTACCCGCAAGAATCTGAGGGAATAAAAGGAAAAATGGAAGTGATAAGACCGAGTGTGTACTCAATTGCGGCCTCAGCTGCTGTAGGACACCATTGAAGAAGATTAGGAATGCCAAACCCTTGACACGTATTGTCATAGACTTTAGGACAATTGTTGCACGCTGAAAAATAAGTAGTGCCTTTTTTTCAGGCGACACAATCTTACGGAATGGAAATTCGGTGACAGTAGTGGTAGTTGTCGACATTGTTGTAGTGGTTGTTGTGGTGCTGGAGCTTGTTGTGCCTGAACAAGAGAAAAATTTAATTTTAATCGTTCGAAGAGTTCTGTAATATTTACAAGTTATGACTACCTAATACAGTGATTATAGCATTCGCTTATCTTTTTTGAATTCTCCATTTCTCTGCCAAAACGCTTTCTTTATATGCATTTGCACCTTGCTTTCAATCATTTTAATGCTTCATAAGTTTACTTCTCCTAAGTATATTTTATACTAAATAAAATAATTTAACCCGAAGTCAACATTGTTTTTTCAAAGGAAATAAGTAACCCGTCTGAAACCAATAGCATAATTCTCCAAAAAGATAAAAGATCAATAGATCAGTTTTCACGATTTGTTTCTCACCATTTTTCCATTCTTTATAGAACGTTGATAGAAGTCGGGATGTTCCAATTGAGTACGACGAGACATACTTCCTGTTTAGGCGACATAATTTCGGTTTTTCGCTGACACAATTTTGAGAAAAAAGTTTTATCTTATCTCAAATTATGTCAGATTTTGGGTTCGCCATCCTAATGAATCGCGTATGATTTTTTTTGCTAGACGATAAGCAATGGATATGATCTATTATTGAGTCAAAAGAACGAATTTTCTAAGATAAAGGCGGCGGTTTTTCGGATTGAGAGATAGCAAAAAAGTTCGCAAATGCCTTACCGGTTGTAGTAGTTGTTGTTGACATACCTGATCCTGATCCAGGTATCGTAGTCGTTGTTGCTCCAGGTGCTAACGTTGTTGATCTGGAGCCCAATGAGCCATCTGAAAACAGGTATCGGGAATAATGCATTTTCTCTAAATTTGTTTGGTGGTCCTGAAATTTTTGCTACATCAAAATCAAAAATCTGATTTTGCTTTAGGCATCTCAAATTTATTTTTCTTTAATTAGAAACAGGCAATATAATATAACTTGGTTTTAGTATTTCAGTTAACAATAATGTTGTTGAACTGTTAGAAAAAGTCATACCGATATTATAGACCATACCGCAAAAAAATGTAATAGAAGGGTACTCACATGGTTCCATTTTTGTGGTTCCTGGCCAGATATTCAAAAAAAAGTCAACTGATAAATAGTTTGCGATATTAGATGAACCACTCATCAGCTGTTTTATACCTTAGATATTAACCGTAATGAATTGGCTCAACATTAAAAATTAGGGACCCTTCTATTACAGGAATTATGATTTTAACTTTTTAGAAAGCACCAATAAAGTTCATGAAGTTTTTAAATAAAAAGTTTGACATTAATACACTACTCAACAAATGATTTCTGTATGTTTTTTTTTGGAAGCCACGATTAAAAATTAAAGTTTTGTTTTTTAATGATATTGATTAAATTAAAATTGAACGAAATTCAAAAAAACTCGAAAATCAATTACTCACCATTATTCACAAACTGTGTAGGAATACAAGTATCCAAAACTTTGAGCCAACTCATCACAAGCATGCCAACACAAAATCGCATATTCAGACCGGTGTTGTATGTCGATGACACAATCGAATGGCCACTCGTTGCAACATCGTCGCTCAATTTTATAACACGCTTGATCTCTGTACGGGAAAAAGTCCAGATTTCTCAAATCTCGTCGATGATAAGAAGTTTTTTCTACCGCTGCCAACATCAACGTACAAACAGGAATGGCAAACGCAAATTGGAATCACGTAAGACGTTTTTGTGGTTCACGTAATTCGATGAGTTTGAATTGACGGAAATAATTGACAAGACCGAGATTTGATTAACTTCATTGGGTTGTTAAAACCGTAGGGAAGAGGAACATCAATTACATTTCAACGAATATTTTTAAAATTTTAATCACGCTCATATGAAGCACAACATTTATTAATAAGTACAACAAACATAAATTAATATGTTTTTTATTAGATATATTTTTATTATTTTTCTGACTAGTGAGGCTGAGCAGAAAAAAAATAGTTTTCTGACTGCGAAAAAGCATCGGGAAAATATGCAGTACTGGTCAAAAAATAAAGGATACAAAAACATTTTTTCAGTTGATTTTCGGACACTTCGACCATTTTTATGAGTCTGGAGCTCTACTGTCAAGTCACTTTGAAATTTTTGGTGGGTCTAAAACATACCTTGTTTAAAAACTTTGCATTCACAGAATTGTTTGAAAGATCCTAGTTTTTCATATATTTGCCGATTTCTGAAGGAACCTGTTTTTTTCCGTTTCCAGTACAAAAACGGGCCAAAAAAGGGGTGTCGTTCAGAAATTTTCGAAAATTTCAGCGAATGCAAAGTTCTCAATCTAGATTTGCTTTAGACCCTCCAACGTTTTCAAAGTGATCGGAAAGTTGGCAAACAAGCTCCACCCTCCTGAAAATCGCCAAAATAGCCGAGAATCTATTGAAAAATATGTTTTTGTATTGTTTTTCGACCGCTACTGTAGATTTGGGTATCACCTGCAAGAGTTTGCAGGGACGAATGGAAATAGAGCAATGACAGCATTAAGTAAATATGTGATTCCGGCTTCAGCAGCAGTTGGACATCCAGTGAGAAGAGTTGGAATACCGAATCCTTGGCAAGCAGGATCATATACTTTTTGACACACGTTACAAGCTAAAATAAAGACAGGGATAAATGGTTTGAATGAAAAAAAAACAACTCACGAAATGGTGCTTCTGTTACTGTAGTCGTCGTAGTAGCCACCGTAGTTGTAGATGTTGTAGTTGTCGCTGTTGCTGTAACCCTTCTTTGAACATCTATTTAATAGGAAGGGGATCTTACAGTCCACATTTTGAGTAGGTATGCAAGCATAAATAATAACTAAAAGACTACAAAAGACAACAGTTAATTGGCAGAACATGGTTTGATAGTGTCGGTTTGCAGGAACTGATTTCGCCTTTATAAGCCCAATGACCCGAGGGAAATAAAATGATAATGACAATTTTCCTTGGTTGACAAGAAAAGATGAGAAGTTTCTGATATAGCACTATAGTTCATTAGGAGGTCAAATCCCGAAGGCGTCGAGATGAACATTTTCTATCTTTTCTCTTTTGATATGAGAAAATAAAAGTGATGTATCGAACAAACAGTTGTTTTATTGATGGCTTCTTGTTGCTCATCGTAGAGCGGTGGAAAGTTCGCAACTTTCAAGATTCTCTAGTTTTGAATTTTATTTAAGATTTTCTTCTTATTAATCTTATACGCAAGTCGCAACTAATTGAATCGCTAAAAAATTAAATTCCTAAATTCAACTCCACTTCCTATTTCCAAAAACAGAGTCTCATAATTATCAAGTCATTTTTATTAGTTCTCCCGGATGATCCAATTGGAACTGATCTTGTTTCATTGAGTATTGCTTAATTTAGCGATTACGATCTCGTCACAGACTACAAAATCACCCGTATTTTTGTCTCGGAAATTTGCGCCAGTTCTCGAATTGCCAGCCACGTCTTGTCCAGTTTTTGTTGGCAAGTGCAATGATTCTTCAAAAATCGAAACAGGTCCCGTTGACTAGAGCGTGTTTAGGTGGAAAAATCGAACTAATTTTTGTGTGTATGTTTTTTTTTGAATGTGACAGCTGTTTTATTGGTCTATTGCTCATAAAATCGTTCACTTTTTGTAAAATAAAATTTTTTTCACGTGTCACCGTTCTATGAAACAAATAAATTAGTAGCTGGTTTGATCAAAAGTTTTGTTTTAAAAAGTTTATTCAAAAAGAAAAAATTATGATATAAGAATTTATTAAATTCATTATTATTAAAACAGTTTAAAGCTCAGTAATCCAGTTAAGACTATTGTACAGTACTAGTTTCCATTTTACGGGAGTTCAATTTTTCAAATTATCGGTCGGCATGCCAGTGAAACGAGCTCCACACTCAGCAACACTGTAGCTCCAGTGTACCATTTACCAGCTCTCGGACCCGATTCTTCACACCAAGCATAAAGTACAGGAGCGGGAATTTCTGCGCCTAATATTTTGATCCTTAGAGCTGTTGTCAACGGACACGTGATGACAGTTCTGAAAAATAATATTCCTCATACAGTAGCATTTCTTTTTTTTTCTTACGCGCAGGAGTTTGCAGGAATAATTGGAAAAACAGTTTGAAGGAATCCAAGTGTGTACTCAATCGCCGCCTCAGCTGCTGTAGGACACCATTGAAGAAGATTAGGAATACCAAACCCTTGACAAGTATTGTCGTAAACTTTCTGACAAACGTTGCACGCTTAAATTGACATTTTTAGAATTATTTCCTGAATATGAAGTCTTACGAAATGGTGCTTCGGTTACAGTAGTAGTGGTGGTGGCGACTGTAGTAGTTGTTGTAGTTGTAGTTGTAGCTGTTCCAGGAGCGCCAGGACTTCCCGGAGTGCCTCCATTTGCTAAAAACTTTATTTTCGTTTTTTTTTTAAATTACTAGCGGTATAACTTACAATCCACATTTTGTGTTGGTATACATCCGTTTAGTGGATTGATCCAAACGAAAATCAATAAAGAAACACGCAACATTAGATATTTTCCTTGGCCAAATAATGTTTGATGATAAGATTGCCCTCTTGAAGTTCTTCCCGTGAGAGAAACTCCTCCCAGATCTAGTTTGAATCATCGAGAAGCTTAATGAACGGTATTTTTCACTAAAGTGTCTTCTGAAAAAAGATTTCGGAAGTCTTTTCTAAATAATTAATTTAATTATTTTTGTGTGAAAGCAAATTTTGAAAAATTGAAAGAAAATCGAGGGAAAAGGTTTGATCTACCATTTTTTTATTTCAAAGTGTGCGTTTTTAGCCATATTATCAGTTTTCATATGAAAATCAAATTATTAAATTTACATTATTATTATTACTACTATTATTATAAAATAGTCAAGTACTGTCATCCCGAAACTATTCCTTGACACTGTGTAGCCACAATTTCCACTGGGGTACTTAGT
This sequence comes from Caenorhabditis briggsae, assembly GCF_000004555.2. Taxonomy (NCBI): domain Eukaryota; kingdom Metazoa; phylum Nematoda; class Chromadorea; order Rhabditida; family Rhabditidae; genus Caenorhabditis; species Caenorhabditis briggsae. Next base: position 11,585,270 of record NC_013491.2, on the reverse strand, counting down.
GGTGGAATTCCATAGTACCAAGTCCCAGCATTCGTCCCCGTCTCTTGACACCAAGCAATAACTAGTGAAGGTCCGGGTAGAATTGTTCCAGTAATTGGCAATTTAACTTGTGATGTTGTTCCCAATGGGCAAGAGAAAATTGTTCTGGAAAATAACACATAGCTTCGATTACATTAAGACATCAAAAAATATCTGAAACTCACGAACAAGTATTGGAATCACCAAACCCATATCCAGCTATTACTCCCAAAGTATAGCTCAATCCGACTTCAGCTACTGTAGCACACACATCAGTTGCACCACCCAAACAACCAGATCCGTAAATCATGGGGCATACCGAACACGCTAAAAATAAAATAAAATAAAATTTTAGTAAAATCTGTTGGAACTTACGGTATGGTGCAGCAGTTGTTGTAGTAGTAACTGAAAAATAATCTCATAAAACCTGTATGAGTCCCTTCAAGATGAGAGAGTTTTTACAGTGAATTTACTGAAAATGGGTGGAAAAATAGAAAATATGGAAATCAATTAATATGGTTTCTAGAATGTTGCGAATTTCACTGAAAAAAAATGACTAGAACTCACCTACTGTTTGAGTTGGTAGGCATGCGATGGAGAAACCAACTGACAAAACAACGAGAATTAGGATAACTGGCCACATCAAAATCACTTTATGACAATGAAGACAGCCACTTCTAACTTGCGATCCCAAGATTTAGTTCGCCTTTATTATTCCTGAGGGAGATAGAAACTAATTCAATCAGTAGCTGATCAATGATAAGAAAATTTTGTAGCAGAACTTTGTTCTGTTAGTGTTATCATTGAGATTTCGGACAAGAGTACTGTTGGTTTATTGTTCAGAAAAACTACAGAAGCAGAAATAGAAGCAAAAAGTTTACAAAAACATATTGAAAATGTATCAGTCAGCTTTGTCTACAATTATCAGCAGCATCATCTAACGGATGATCGGTTGGCGGTTTCGGTTCGAACTTGGAGGCGTTATGGCGAAGGGCTTTTTTCTCGTCGGCCGTTAGCAGTCTGCAAAAAAGAATTAGGGCATTGTTCTAATGTTTCAAACATCTCGAACAAAATGATCTACAATCACAATTTGATACATTAAAACCTAACGTTATTTGGAGAAGGAGTCGGCGAACGATGGATGAAGTGACCTCTCTGAAAATAATGAAATTTTAGGTGAAAGGGGAAAAGAGAGTTACCGATTGGTTGGGCTGGTCCGGTGGGACTCGGATGGTTACTGTTTTGGTTGGAGTCTGTAGTTAAAGCCCGTTCATGTGTGAGAAAAAAAAAGGAAAACTTACTTTTCCATCAGGAAGAGTTTGGTCGCTGAAAAAAGAGGTGGAATATTTTGGATGAAATTATTTTGAAAAATGGAGCCTACTCACCTTGGACTTGCACGAACATATGGTCTATCCAAGAGCTCTGGTCTGAAATTTACTGTTTTGATTTCTTTTGTTATATGATCTTACAGCGATCCTTCAACTGTGATAGATCTTCGATTCGGATTTTGAACAGGAACTCCAGTTGGAGAGAGCTGAAATTTCATCAATTCAGTTACAGAAATATTTTTTAATCGGCAAAAAAGAAGAAAGCAAAAGCCTGATACTCTAGTGGAGATAGCAATAGAAGAAGGTAAGCGATGCGTGAAATAAACTATCTCGCGTGTCTCGGTCACCGTTGTCGTCTTCTTTTCTTTAACTATGCGATCCACTTCTCCACTTTCCATTTGGGTGCGAAGTTCCTAATTTGATACGATATTCAAAATAGTAAAAGACTGAATGGTTGGTTACCTCCATTACGTTTCCAGCTTTCACTTGGTATGGTCCACGACCGTCAAAGTTGTGAGGGCGATGGTGTATGGAAGAAGTTGCTGGAAACTTGGAACTTATATACGTTTTTTTCCGGTTTCGTTTCTCTATTGCTCACTCTGACTTCTCGGCCGAATATGGTTCTCTCGCTCTCTTCTAGTTTCTTCCTCGTCGACTATTCTTCTTCTATTAGCAATGATTTTCTGAAAAAGATTGTTTTATTCCAAATAAACCAAAGTACTATAGGAAACATACATCGAGTTCGAAGTCGAAGCGAGGATCGGCGCGCGGTTGCTAAAATATGTAAAGTTAAAAGAATGGGGAAAAAGAAGACGTTGAAACGTTCTCACACTGCCAAAAAATGCACGAGTGTGTCTTTAGAAGAGGAAAGAAAAAAAGAGGGTCCATTACCTTGTGAAGTGTACGTCCTCTCGGTTGCAACTGGCCGTTGGCGAGCACTGGTGTGAACTTCATCTGGATAGGCAAAAAGGGCAATAGTGGGAAAAAAGGGGAACTAAAAGTTGGAAGTGCAAAATGTGGAAACAAAAAAGGAACAAAATACTGAGAGGGATGAAAAAATTACCGCTGGTAGCCCACGTTCTCCAATTGTTGGACGGAGAACGTGGTTTGCAAGAGTAGGGGTTTGTTCTTCATCAGATTCGTCGATTGATGGACTACTTTTAGCCAATAATGATGGTCTTGGAGATGTAGTCATCTGGATTGAAGGACGTGGAGTTCCAACATATTTGAGTGGTGGCATTTCTTTGATGGAATCATCGAACTGAAATTGCAGAATAGAGAACGGGGATGGATATTAAGATTCAAAAATAATTGTAATATGTTTTCTGGTCACATTCTATAGCTCACATTGTATAATCCCCGCTCAAAAGGTGATGGTCTCAAATCCAAGTTATCCACCAAAGGATTCTTCTGGAAGAATAATGTAGTAGATGTTCCCAAAGTTTGTTGAACCTGAAAGTTCTCATTATAGCTTTAGATATCTGTGTAAAGCTACCATGACACAGTCGTCCGTAGTTTTATTCGCCACACCACTATCAATCAGCATTTCCGCAACAGATGGTCTTCTTGATCCGACAGAAGCACGACGAGATGGAACACGTAGAGTTGCGGCGTCCTTGAATGAAAAAGATTCGCTCATATTTATTTTTTGAACCTACATCTTCATCTTCAAAGGATTGATCGTGAAGCGATAGCTGACGGTGGCACTCCAGTAATTGGGCAAGCTAAATTCAAAAATTATATAATACGTTTCAATTAAATCTTACTGTATTTGAGTTACGTCGCTGGTCAACTCGTGGAACAGCTAATTTTGCCGCCGCTTTGACCTCATTATCCCAGCTCTGGAACATGTACTATGTTATCAATTCAACCAAGATGATAAAATAAACTTACTGTTGAGAGTCGTCTCCCAGAACTCGGTTGCATTTGATTTTTGAAGCTGGAATGACTATTTTAATAAACTCATACTGTTGATAAACACATACTCTGTACAGAAGCTATCAGGATTCATTACAAAAATGACGAATGACGCCTCTCTCTAGAAAAATGAAACATTGAAGGCATCACCGAAAAAAAAACGAAAAGTGATTCACGCAACGGCATTCGATGATTCACTTCTGAAGCACAATCGTTTTTCGTCGTTATTTTGTTTTGTTTTCTTTTGCCTTTCATCCCGTACAAGACCTTGTCATGGCAGCAGCCCTAACATCAACAAAAAACCTGAAAGAAAACATCTGAAATTCAAAAAAAACCCCCCTAAGTTTTTTTATTTTCCTTCCTGTGTCTTCGAATTTAATCACAATTAGAGGCAGTGTGCCACTAAAAATCACATGGGCGTGAAATAATGAAGCAATCAATCAGTAGCGTGGTCGCTGATAAAGCATCTTCTGCTCCGCACCAAGCCTTCTTAATCGGCGTCAATATTTTCTTAAGATAACAAAATTTTGATTGGGTGTGTGTGGAGCAGAAACAATCGGAAGAGAAGAAAAAGGCAAAACGTGGAAGGAGATTGAATCTGAAACAAAACTGACAATTGATGCGATTTGATACTGAAGGGAAGTACAGAAGTGCAATCTAAATTTAGAAATTGAACTTTAATGCTAAAATTTTTTGAGGACTACATTAACCCTGAAATTGGCTAAGTAAAAATAAATTAATATTTTACACTCTAAATAGTCAACACTACCGTAAAACCTGTAAAAGAAGGGTCCCCAAATTTGAGCCAATTGTTTCGGCTACCATGCAAGATATCATAAACCAATTTTGACATTATGATGAACAATTTATCATTTGACAGCTTTCTGATATCTATGGCAGGATATGGAAATAGATGGGATCAAAATTAAAAGTTAGACGGATCTTCTATTACATATTTGACGGTATAATGAACAAAAATTTGATTCATAAGTTTAGTTTTAATTTCGGAATTTTGAAAAACGTGGAAATTGTAATTTTAAAACTTACAGATTTATTTTGAAATTTACAGAAATTTTCATTTTTCAAACGCTTACAAACAAATATTTTAAAAATGAAACAGAATTCTTTGAAATTATATTTTTCGTGTATTGTTTAAAATACCCATTGCTCATCAACCTCATTCAAATCATTAAATACTCAATCACAGGTGTATTTAGGTTCCGGATATCCCCAATACTAGGTCAATCCACACCTGGCAGATCTGTCACCTTAATCCTCCTCCGGCTCCTCATCAAAAGATATGCCAAAACGATATAGTAACGATAACAAAGTTTATGTTGATATAAAGATTATCCGCTTGACGTGTTGACTCCTTTGTCGGCATTTGTCGAAGCATGCGTTCCCCTCGCGCGGTAGATCAACTGGTAAGCTTTGCGCGAAATACTTTACTAATATTTGTCCAGTTACTGTAATCACTGTCGATAGCCGTGCACATGCCGCCGTTCTTAATGCTCTCATATTTGCACTTAATGCCATCCTTAATGCGCGAGAATGAGATTTCTGTACCCGTTTTATTTCCCGGATTACTGTTTGCTGTATAGTTAGTTCCCCTTAACTTTCCGAATAAACACAGTGGAGAACATAAACAAGGAGAAAGTTTTGGTACTGTACATGTTCCCATCAGTTATGAGTAGGACAATCGACGATGCCTCCTTTTCCATGGTTAGTTCCTATTGTGATATTACTAGCGGAAACATGAAAGCTGCTGAGCAGTTCCGGAGGAAAAGGGGAGCCGATGGGAACCTAGGGAAGTGTGGGAGACTCGAGTGAAACTGATGATGAGTCAGCGGCTAACAGGACATCGAGAAATCTTTTTTCCTTTTTTTTGAGGGTAGGCAGTCGTGTGGATCGAGAAGCAAAAACAGGAAAAATTAATTTTGTAACATGGAACTTTGTACTCGTTGTTTGTACTCCTCTCCTACTCCTTCCAGGTATTGAACCAAAAGCAGAAGAAGACCCTTATCTATCAAAAATAAGGTGGAAAATCCCTTCACAAAGACGATTGTTGCCTTCTACTAATCGTCGGTTAAGTCGTGCCAGTCCCCCTCCCATCGCTTGTCAATTTTACAGACTCTCTCCCCACAGTTTCACACTACTGCCATATATAGGGTCTTCATTTTCCTTAACAGTTTGTCAACTAACGGAAACTGTCATAACGCAAATAAGGTGTTGAAAATTGAGAGGAGGGAAAGGTGAGAAAACTTGGGGCACACGGGTCTCTGTGCCTCAAACAGTGTGCTCAAGCACACGTTGGAAAGAGATCAAAGCGAAATACCGCCGGACCTGATACACACAATTGCTTCTTCTCCTTCACACTGCTCCTTTTTCTGATCGTTGTCAACCAATCGTGAAGAACACACACATGCTTACGGACGCAGACAATTAGAACTGTGAAGTATGCTGAAATGAAATAAAACCATGAAATGAGTCTCTTTGAGGTACACCGCCAATTAGGTGCGATTGAAAATGAATATGAGTACATACAATGGAATGAGTGAACACTTTTTCAGCAAGGGTGGAGGTAATAAAATATTTTAGATGTGAGTGAAATGAATCGTCTTCAGATGAGCTATAAATGGGAATTTGGTTTTCAATTTTAAACTTTTTTTTTAATTAATTGGACCATAAGTTTCGTTCCTTGTTATAGGAGAACAAATGACACGGTAGTCTGCCCTTGCGCTTTTTTACAGCGATAAAATTTTGGTATATTTTTATGTCTTTTTCAAACCTAGTCAATCATAGATACCATAACCTCCAACATTTTTTGGCTCTGCTTATCACCAACTGCCCTAATGACCTTAGTGGAGTTATGTAATTTAATTTACCTTATCATAAGTACCCCTAATATGCACCATAGCCTTTTCTTTCCCCTCGATTTTCATTTCATCACATTACGTTTTCCCTAGCTCCTATCATTTTGCAAGAGCAACCCCTTTCAGGCAGTTCCACTTCGCACGGTAAATAGTTTTCCAGGAAAGGAAGTGGAAGGTAAGGGACAGAAGACGAACCAAGAAGATGCTGTGTTTAAAGGCGCAAATAATAAAAATGGGGTAGACGAAGAGAAGACAATTTACGGCGTAAAACCCGAGACTCTTCCTTTTCTCTCTCGCTCACTAAACGACGCTTCCATGTGTGTGTGTATCCTATGTGTGTGCACCGACACCTCAGCCGACTACGGTAGATTTATGATGTTCAGGAAGTAAGAAACGACGATGACAAACTTGTCAGTTTTCACAGCTTTCACTTGTTTGATTGAGTCGGTTTGACGAGAAGTGGAAGTTGTTAAAGAAAATAATGATAGGTGGTCGTCGGGTTGCGGTAGTGCATTCAAGATAGTATGAAACTTAAGCGAAGTAATCAAAACTCTATTGGGTTCATTGTTCATATAGAAAAGTACATACAGTACTAGCCAATAAAATGTGTAGAAGCGTATTTTTCTGTTGATTTCAGCCTATTTTGAACATTTTCAGGAGTTTGGAGCTCAGCTGTCAAGTTTTCACGTTGAAAACTTTGGATGGATTAAAACTGACCAAGATTAAAAACATCGCACTCACAGAATTTTCGAAAACTCCTAGGTTTTCAGATTTTCCCCAATTTCTTTAAGACTCCTGCTTTTTTCCCGTTTTCAATACAAAAACTGGTCAAAAAGAAGCGCCTTTCAGAAATCGGTAGATATCTGACAAACTAGGAGCTCTCAAAAATGTCTGTTAATGTGAAGTGTTTAGTATAAGCTAGTTTTCCACCCTGCAAATTTTTCAAAGTGACTCCAATCTTGAAAGCCGAGCTTTAGACTTCAGAAAAGGATCAAAATGTCCGGAAAAACAATTGAAAAAACGATTTTGTATATCTGGCCGGTACTGTATTACAGCTGAAACATCACACAAATTTTCTGACCGTTATTTTTGATGCTCATCTGCCAGTTTTAGTACAAACTGTTTGTAAAAAACTCCATGACCCCATACAGCTGCTACTCTTTTCGCGCGGGATAATCCCTTCCATTCTCGTTTGTCCTCTTTTAAAGTGAATAAATTTCATTTTTACGATGGCCCAATTAAAAAAGACAAACGGAGGAAGAGGTGTTCAACCTGTAATGGTTTCTCTCGTTCAACTAGACATATGGGCACCTTTTATGAGGAGTTCGACATGTTGTTGAATAATTATATGCGATTAGGTAGCGGGAACTAGAGGAAGGGAGCCATGATTGGGTTTTCCCCTGCTTTTTTCTCTTATCCCATCTCAATTGGACTTTTTTGTTCTAACGAAGAAAAATGTGTTCTCCGTCGTACCCCTTCCGATGCTTCTCATTATTACTTGCTTTCCGAGCTTTTCCGAAAAGACCCTCATTATCCAGATCGTTTCTTAATCTCTTTGTCAATTCGCACGTTTGTACAAACACTACAAGATATCATACCGTGTGCTTTACACCTTTCCTCCCTCCAAGTAAAAGTTCGCTCGGCGACCGTTTATGGATTTGTGCCTCATGTTTGAGTAAAGTTTTAGGAAGAGTGATGCGAGAGAATGATCCGGTTCCAAAGCGAGAGCACTTCATGAATACGGTAGGCTTCTGCTCCTGCAGCTCGCTCTCGCTTTGCTTCTCCAATAACATCTTGATAAGGTGTGTAGTCAAACAATGAGACCTTAAGAGCGTAAAAATTGTGTTTAGGAGCAAACGCTGATATTGAAGAGCAAGTGTGACGCTTCACTAGGAGGAGAACAAACTTTCCCGGAATTTCCCAATGGAAAATCAGCAGAGCTTAAAGAATTATGATTGAATGTTCCAGTTTATGGTTACCTACAGTATCCCAGCTGTCAATAAGATGTTCCCCCTCTTCCGTTGGCTTGATTGCTCACTAATCCATTCCATAAAACGGAGAAACCGTTTGTCTCGAAATGAGTCACAATACGTGTCATGATATATAGGCAAACACACAGCCTCTCTTAGCTGACGTGCAATCGGCGTCAGAAGAATATAGCTCCAATTAAACGTTTTGTGAGCAGCCGCTTGCTGACACCTTCTTTCATCTGACCTCCTCGCATTGTTTCCATCACTATTCATCAGTGAGGGTTGGATCAAACAAGCAAAAGAGGAACACAACAACTGGTACAATAACCTATCAAACAGGATCAATGGATTCTGTTTGCAATATCAATAGCTTTTTAGAGTAACCTGGATGCCGCCGGAAAAAGGAGCAACGCTCAAACAATTAAGGTTGAGAGATGGAATTTTTTTAAAAATTGCATACCGTCCTCTTTCTCACTTTTCAATAACAAAAAGAGAGGAATTCGTCCTATTGTCACTCATATCATAATCTACAGTAACACAAAACAATAGTGGTGTTCCTCTCTCACTAATGAATTTTCTGCCTTTTTACCTTTTTTCAACAAACCCTCTTTTGTATTCGTCACTCCCCCTATCTAACAAAATGTTCCTCCTCCTAAGTGAGTCGGGAATCCTGAAACGCGTCGTCGGAGGGACCTCAAGAGTTGTTTGTTTGATTGAAACAGTGGGGGTCCTCTGTGAGAAAGACGCAATAGGTGGGAATCATGGATCAATGTAAACAAAAATAAAAGGAGTATCCATGAGGATTAGCAAGGCGTAATGTACTCAGTAATGATGAAAACATCAGTGGGACTCCTTTGAGGTATTAAGAGCTGAAAAAGATGCCGACATGGGAACAACCTAACATGAACAGTTTCCTAGAACCTGAATTATTTTTGGCACTTCAAAAGGTTCAAAGTTTCCCATTAGATTATCTATTTTGTCCTTTTGCGTCTTTGTTTGAAAAAACCCTCTATTCCGCGTCAAGAACTTTCATGATAACTGTCTCTTGTCAGCATTGTGAGCTCGTCTTCACTTTCAGTAAGCGGATTAATTGTACCCCAAAACTACCTACTAAGTGGAAGCCTACGCTCGCTGACTCGTTATCATTACCCGTCGAATATTTTCACACAATTTTTGGTGAGAACCAGGGTTCTACTGGACACATTTTATATTTTTCCGGATGTCATTTACTTCTATATTACTGACTCACATATCGTCTGCACAAATTCAAATGTCGGGTAACTATCAGCGTCTCGTTGACCCATCATTTGTGTTTCTCATTGATAATAGCTAATTATCATTAGGCGGCATGTTGCACCAAAAGACAAGGTTTATGTAGTGAGGGTCGTAAAATCAAGTGGTCCAAACATGCGGTGTTCTGTGTTCCCTTAAAAGAGAATGATACTTTGATAGAGGATTCTCACGTGTTTGGTTTTGAACTTTATTAGGGAAAATGTGGAATGCCATTTGGGTACAGTGCAGAACGAAACTTTATCATGTTGGACCTTTTGATTGGAAAATAGTCAACTTTGATGTCCTGAAAATGTAGTTCAGAATGTGTCACTGCTCTGAAAATTTCAGAATATACTAAACGGGATTATATACATTTTTGTGATGGACAGCTTTTTCGTTAAATTCCATTGAGATATACCATTCGTACTCGGAAAATTCCGAAAATTTCGAAATTTGCATTGAAATATGAACTAGGTCTCTTTAAAACCACGTATCTCGTTTTGTTGAATTCAAACTGAGAGGTTGTTTACAAAAATTTAAATCTAATTTTGTTTACAAGGGAACCTCAATACCTTGTAAACCCAGATGTTAATGAACATTTCAGGATCGGTTGAACATTGTCTATCTAGACAACTCTAAAAATTTTACAATCCGCCCGTTAGTCGTATCAGTTCCAGTACCAAAAATTGTCTTTTTAGTGCAAAAGCAGCTTTGTTAGATGTTAATTACATCTCATATTCGAATTTTTTCTCGAAAAAATGTCTTTTCAATTGTTGAACGAGTACTAAAATTGATATAACTCTGCTGAAACTCGCTGGCGGATTCTAAAACTATCAGAGGTGTCTAGATCGGCTATTCTCAACCCATCCTGAAAGTTTCATCTGTATCTGGGTTCACGAGGTCCCTTGTCTGTATATTCTAAAAAATTTTTTTTTCTTCAATTATTTTCTCTCTTTAATTGTAGTTCAATTTTTCAGTTCATATCCATTTATATATTGGTTCCATTCAGTCTACACGTTCCCCTGGACAATATGAAAATTCATATCCCACCTCAGACCAGATGGCGCTGCTGTCTTTTTCTTATCACAGTATTATAACATTTATGGCTTTTTAAGAGCTACCGTCTTCTAGTTAATTACTACTTGGGTTTCCATTTATTCTGGTTTCCCACTCAAAACTTCAGAAGTAGGCGGTACACACACAGCAGCACAGGTCTACCGTAGTCAGTCAACCAGCGCGCGTGCGTTGGGGGAAAGGAGAGCACCAAAAGACGGATGGGCGGAGTCCAGGTCGAAGGAAGACGAGCTGAACACGAAATGGTGGCCGCCTCCGTCTGCTTCTGGGAAGCCACTTCAGTCATTCTATACATCTACCGGTTCCCGGTGGAGCTTTGATTCTCTTGAAGTTTTGAGGTTCAGTCTTCTGTTCGAGGCTGAGGTAAGTTCCCATCTTGGGGTCGGGGTTCAGTAGCAATAGCGGTAGCTGTGATGTATCACACAGAAACTAGGTTTCATTCAGTAGCTAGTCAGCATCTAGGTAGCACACGTAGCTAGTAATCAGCTAAGCTTTCAGGTTGTCTATATCGTTCTCTATTTTTTTGAAAAAAAAAACAAAAAAAAATTGAGAGCTGAAGTTTCTACAACTTGTTCAGTTATTATTTCTGTTTCAGTTTTATGTTAGTGTCCGGTTACTGAATAGTATGGGTTTAGAGCTTCCATACATCCTTCGTGCTCATGACAGATTTCGGGAAAGAAAATTACTGCATTTCGATTGAATCATGACACGGTGCTATTTCCAACGCCCCACCCCCTCTTTTCTATATTCTGAAATCATTACGGAAGAGTTCTACTGTTTTTTTCTGCGTCACCAAATGCATCACTATATATGACGCTCCCTTTTTTTCAAACAATCGGAAACGCGCAGCAAACGTTTTTGAAACGGTGCCTATTCAACCCAAAAAAAGAGGTGGCTTTCTTGCAATACGATTTTAGCATAACAATTGAATGATATGGTGATAGCCTTTGGTCTCCCATTGGGAAACTGTACATCTGATGATGATGCCCAATTTTTCCTCATCTATCATCCATTCATTCAAAAATAGGGAGAAGAAAAAATACCGAAAGAGTTGAATGTCGTTTTGCAGCCTTATGACATTGTCAATAGAAGTAAAGTTTCCTGATATTCAACAGTGCTCCTTTTTCCTACCCCTTCTGAAAATACCCCCAATATTTGTTCATATATCTATGACTTTTTCCACCCCGAAAAATTGCCCTGCTTCTTCTTTTTTCGGCCAACTCGTCTGACTCATTCTGCTCCTTGCGTCGCTTTCATTCAGTATCTCTGAACTTCCCAGGAAAATGACTCTATTTTTTCCCCAAATCTCCTCCCATTTTTCTGACTCGATTTCCCAATTGAAGCACCACACTATCTATCTACTGGTTGGTAAACACAACTTCAACACCTCCGTGTATGTCGGCTACCTTTGATGTTGGACTGAAGCACGGAAGCCAGCGTTTTTATAGCCGTCATGTACTTGATAATATCATGCGCCGGAGCATCAACAGACCATCAACACCTTTCTACTTACCGACTATGAACAAAGAATTTCTTTCAAATTCGATGTGTATCACTGTTTCGAAATTCAGAAGTGTTAGTGAGACCGTAAAATTTTCAATAACGCCCCTTGTCACTTAAAGAAGAGGCGGCGGCATTCAAAGTGGGGTACATCAACCTCCTACTGTGTGCTTGGAGACGATCCTGATCCTTCTCCCGTCTCTCCGGAGTGCTCCGCCTGTTCACCAACCCCCCCCCCCCATTTCTTGCCTCGTTTTGAGACATGTTTGTACTAGATTACCCCATAAGACGATAATACTCGTTAACAAACTGACAATTTCTCGTGAATCGTTGGCAAACAATAACTATCGCTCCTTCTTCTGAATTTCTATCACCTCCAACCATCTACCCATCTCTTCTCCTTCCATTTCTCTATCCTTTCGTATTTGCTCCTCGTTTTTGATTCGTCGTTTTTGTAACATCAATTTATTTTTTTATTCTCAACATGTTTTCATTTTAGCCCGCCTATCCTCAACATTTCACACAATGCTTCCGTGGCAACGACAACTCCAAACATCTATCTTCCCCCAAACCAACGATCAAATTTTCCGAATGATGATGACCCAACAGCATATGCACTTCCAGAATTTCCTCAATCAACGGAAGATGGCAATGATGACAATGAATCCAGCACTCCCAATAATGGCAGAGATGAAGAAGTCGAAATTCGATTTCACTCATATGGCAGATTCCATAGAATCCGAGCAAAAAATCAAGGAGGAGAGCCTGTCTCCAAAAGCATCTCCAACTTTAAGCAACCCACCGATTCGGCCGTTTGCTCCGTACGATCAACCATGGTGAGTTAGTAGCATGATAGTCTTTCAAACACAAATGTTTTGATAAGGGTTACTGTATCAGATTAATTTTTAATTTTTTTTCTAATTTTCTCGTTTCAGGTTCATGATTCCTGGCCGTGGAAGAGCAACTGGAAGAGCAGCTCGACCAAAGAAGGAATTCATTTGCTCGTACTGTCAGCGACATTTCACAAAGTCTTACAATCTTCTGATCCACGAAAGAACCCATACTGATGAGCGACCATATTCCTGCGATGTCTGTGGAAAGGCTTTCCGTCGTCAGGACCATCTTCGTGATCACAAGTACATTCATCAGAAGGAAAAACCATTCAAATGTGAGCTTTGTGGGAAAGGATTCTGTCAATCGAGAACACTTCTCGTTCACCGTGCAACCCATGACTCTGGACGTCACAATATTGCAGCAGCCCCGATTATGCCGATGGTTGGAAGAGTAGCTACACTGCCTGATGTCACACTGATCCTTCAAAACCTTACGGATAGCTTTAGCTCAACACCAATGACCTCCCCACAGGTTTCACCAACCAGAGATGATCTTGATACCTCTTCTGATTAGATTTTTGAGTAAATTGTATTGATAATTTGGGTCCCACCATTCCATCTGTTCTCATTACGCAAAGAGTCACAAAAATTGTCCACTGTGTAGACTTGTATCATTTTGAAATTTCATTTCTTGTCTTCCTAATTCAAAATTGTTCCATCTCAATACCTCTCTGTCCCTTCTTAGTCGTTTTCTTTGTCATTTCACATTAACATTTCCAGCATGTCCAGTATTATGTAAGGATTTCATTTTTCTCATTTTTAACTATTTCTTTCCCCAAGTCACTTTATATTTTCAACTCCTGTATTCTCCGTTATTAGGGTTTCAATTATTAGATATGTGATTGTGTCAGATGTTTTTTTTTTTGGTTCCGAAATAAATATGCCGTTTGGAAATATAGTGGACAAGTATAAGTCATAAAAAACTGTGGGATATGATTTACAGGAGGGCATGAGCGGATCAGATTCGGACTTCTGAGGGTCGGCGGTCGGCATATTGTACATGGGTGTCAGTTTTCAAACCGGAAATGATTTGGAGGAGTACGATGAGATGGCATGATATTTCAGGAGAATATTGAATGCTGGTGTTTTGGATAAGGAATAAGTTTCATTCAAAAACAAATTTCCATGCAATTAAACAGTTTTCGAACAGACAATAAAAAAAAATTTTAACAGTCTCAAAATTAGCAGTTGGAATTATAAAACAAAATTTTTGAAATTTGTTGAAAAATCTTCAATCTAGTTGAAAACATATACGTTTACAAAGTCATAAACTATTTCCATTGGCAAAAAATGTAAGAAAATGAAAATGGAAATTCTTCAAATCTTAAATTTTTCACAAAAAGGTTTCCAGTCACAGTAAGATGCATGATAAAGTAATTGACTAAAAACTAATAGGCAGTTATGATAAAATTCAATTCGTCAATATTTTGTAATGTTTTTCAAAGAAGCTTAAATACCGCACAACCTTTGATAGAAATTCCCCACTGAGCATCAATGTCTTCGACCCAATTTTCCTCATTACTTGTGAGAGATTTCAAAACGTAGTCATCTGTCAAAATAATCATCATCATATGAAAGTTACTTTTCAAACTTTTTTGGCATTAAAAAGGAGATAAATTCAGTCAATGCTCAAAAAAGAAGTTCAAGGTATCTGAAATTATGGATTTTATATCATTTTCACCTACCTTAACCGCTTGCAGTTACTTCTTTGATATTTTTCCTGTTTATTGATGCTCCCAACAAATGTCAATAAAGACCCCATTTGAAAATACACATAGCAAACAACTGTTCCAGAAACAGTTTTGACTTCCGGCCAGTTTTATGAGTTTACCAGTGAACTTTGTCCAGTTCTCTTGCCCTAACCTACTAAAATGACACACACTGATGATTGAAGATTTTCGAAACTTCGCCCACTATTCCGAAAAATTCTGATACGGTAGTGATAACCGTGAAACGCAGTCTTTTCAAACCCGCTTATGTCAAATAATTCTGGTGTGCATACAGGTTTCTGACTCTGTTTTGGTTATCAGAACTCATCAACTTATCATCTGATCTGTATGTGATACACAATGGCGAGATGGTACTGTTGCGTAATGGGTACCAGGTCACTCTGATATCATGAGCAGAGTGACTGTTTTCATGAGGTATTCATGGTGAAAAGAAGGGTTTATGAATGCTCCCGTGGATGTCGATTCAAAATAGATTATAAGAACACAAGAGAGAAAAGATTGGAAATAAAGCGAAATTCTTTGACAGACAATGTTTTTACATGAATCACGAGGGCCAACTTTGTGATAGTTTTTTGTGAAATTTTTTGTGATTGTAAATCTAAAAATAGTTTATCCACGAGTCTCTCAGGTTTTCCAATATCAATGGCTTTGACTGAGTTTAACTGATTTTTTTGAAGGAAATATTATTAAGAATCGAAGATAAAGTTGATCAGACCAAAATAACTGTATTTTAGCTTCTTGTGATCATTACAGATCTTCTGCAAACTCAATAATTATTTATTTTTGTTTAACAAACATTGAATATCCGTAAAGATTTCAATGGAACAATTATGAAAGAGTATCATACTAAATAGTTTGTAGATTTGGAATAATTTTTCAGTGCAAAAATACATACCGAGATTTTCCCCAGAAAAGATATTGAGAGAAAGTAGGAATTAAAATGTAACATATTTAGATTTTTTAAAAACTGTACTTCCAGTTTCTTGAAAACAATCTTCCGCTCAATTGGAGAATGGCAAAAAAATGACTTGTGGCTAATCTATACTTCCACTGTGAGCTCAATTATCTCATTTCCAATGAGAGATATCAAAAACTTGTCAACTAATCAAGCATTTGTCACAGTTACACATACTTTATTATACATATATATATTTTTTAATTTCATACTGAATTTGAGATAACTAAGTTTCTAACAAGGGAAGTGTTTTCAGAGGGGCGTTGAGAATTTGCTAAAAATTTCAGTGCTGATAGTTTGAATTATCCGCAACACGATGACAAAAAAATCTAGGTCATAGTCATTAAGAGTGACTATGGTGGTTCGAACGCCACTGTGTTAATTCTTTTTTTTGTTTTTTTCGAGACGAATTTTCTATATCCATTTTGGTCCCCTGAATAACAAATTATACTTATTTCATGAATTCCCGACGTTTCCAAGTGAAAAAGAAGGTGTTTGAAATTTTGAAGAAATTTTGAAATATTGTTTTTTCGACTTGTCCTATCGCCCAAAAGCAAAACTTTCGACTCTCGGAATTGCTCCGTCTTGCTTTTTTTTTGAGTGGAACACCACTACATCAATTACCCAAATGATCTTCATATATTTCTGTGTATTCCGTGTGATTTCGAGCAATATTTGAGAAATTACAGTTTTCAAATTCCTTGCAATTATCAGATTTAGGGAATTATCAGGGCTCACATACAAAATCGAGCTGCCAAATATTGTGAAAATGAAGTTCCTATCATTTCTGAATGTTTGAAAGACTTTTTTGCACTTTCAAAAAAATTTCCAAAAAAATTACTTTTGAAATGTGGGGTACCCCATGATGATTTTTTTCAAAAAAAAAATTTTTTTTTAATTGTTCAAAAACTATTTCACATGATAGAGAAATGATCAAAAAAGAGTGTCCCGCTTGAAAAAATCCTGGAAAACGAGTTTTAAAGCTCGAAAAATGCACGTTTTCGGTCAAAATTTAGTACTGAAAACACTCTGAGAGCCCATATTTCGGTTCCTATTAGGGTTATGACCGAGATATTGCTAAAATCGTATTCAGCGTGTTCGAAAGTACCTTTGTACAAATTTTGAGCAAATTCTCAACGCCCCTCTGAAAACAATTCCCTTGTAAGAAGAGGAGGCGTTCTAAATATTATAGCATTTATTGGTTATGTCAATATAAATTTTGCAGAAGAAAACACAACTGCAGAATTATTTTACAAGTTTTCTAAAAGTTAATTTTTGATCACCAGAATTTAGATCACTCTGAATTTTTTCAAAAATTAAAATATTACTCTTGTCCGAAATCAATCCTCGTTAAAAGCGAATGTCGTTTAATTTTTCTTACAGGCACAGGAACGGAGTACTGTATTCTATTAGGTTGGCTGAAAAATAATGAGTGGCGCGTTTGTCGGTACTTATTTCTCTATCCAGGAAACATTTTTGCTCTCTGAACTCTATCAATGATAATAGCGCCAAATTCAGCCAGCGTTGAGACGTCAAGGTGTGAATACACCAACGACAAAATTTCTTCACAATAATGTTCGTCCGCATGTGTCAAATGTCACTCAGCAGATATCGAGGAATAGGGCTGGGAAGCTCTCCCTTACAAGCCAAATAGTGCTGATTCGGCACTTTCAGATTTCCGCTTATTCAGGCCAATGGAACCCCCATTAGCCGAGAACCACTTCGAAAGCCGCGTTGATACCGAAAAATGGGTAGTCGCCTACTTTGAGTCACAGCCAGTGGGGTTCTTTCACAGCGGACCTCATTCTTTGCGCGGATGTTGGCTACAAGTAATTGATAATTATGGCAAATAGTTTTTAAGTTAATCTTGTCTACTTCCTTTTTTAAGTGAAATTTAATTGATCACAAAAACAACCATTATTTTTAAGCCAACCTAATAAAAGCTTATTTTAAATGTTATTTTCATGTGTTGAAAATTTTCACCTTTTTTTTCCCTGATTTTCAACATTTTGGTTCAATTTTTCCAATTTACTTTGGAATAAACCATGAAAATCGTCTGAAAATTGGATAAAGAGAAAAATAACATTTGAAATAGGCCCAAAAAGCCACTCTTGCAACGGGCCGGGCCGGATCTTGAAAATCTGAAAAAAGCCCGGGCCCTGATTTGGAGTCACGGGCCGGGCCGGGCCGGGCTCTGGAAATCTTCGGCCCGGTCCCTGATTTTGCAAGTATGCAAAAAAAAACCTGGTAGTTTCCTTTTTCACAAGAAATTTGACAGGATATCCGTTCTCACAATGCATTCAATTCAGAGAAGAGTAATAATTTTCAATGAATTTTTCACAATTATCATGAATTTGTTTTCCAGTTCTCTATCTAACCAGGGAGGTATTAATTGTCCCACAATTGGATATTGTGGCTGACATTGACATAATCGACAAACAGTTGATGTTAGAGAAGAAGCGCACCCTGAGGAGTCATTGGAGTGCCCGAAAAGTGTCGGTTGCAGTGCTAGGATATTATGCAAATTTATCATGTTGAAACTAGAGCTATAACGTGAGTTTCTGTTTTCCGCAGGGTGGCCGCTAGACGCCGCACACTCACGTTGTTCTCAGTTTACTACGTTTCATTCACACTTGTTAATTGAATTCGCACATGCTGTGCATAACTTTTTCTTCTAGTTTTTCGTATTCTTTCAGTGGGCCTCCGGAAGTCTGATGTTTTGATATTTTCGTAATTTCCTTTTATTTTCTAAAAATTGACTTTCATGTCAACGATAAAATGGGGAAAGCTGGCTAACAAGGTCAAACATTCCGGCATCGAAACAAACGGATAATCCACTTGCACTTTTTTCCTAATTAATCTAGAGCTTTCCCAGCAAACTCTGCTGAATACCAATTGTTCCCATAGACTTATTTTCTTATTCTTGTCCCTGTTACAGGGATTAGCAATAAAAGTCAAAATCCTTGACCCGAATATGAACTGTATCTCCGAAAAAAGTATTAAACCTCCTCCGGAATATGTTTATACCATTGTTGACGGAGACCTCCATTACAATACCAATTTTAGTCTTTGTATCAATAAAAAAACTGTACTGTGAAATGACACCTCTACCATGTAAATCTCTTTCTCCGTTTTTCCTCCTTTCTGCCCTCCGTTTTTCTTCATTGAGCGCTCTTCTGTTTCCCCTTTTTTTTAGTGATTGAATCATTTCTTCTGTTCCAATTTGTTTCAGGTTCCCGCTCAGTGGTCAGCATTGGGAAGCACACACACACACACACACACACACACACACACACACACACACACACACACACACACACACACACACACACACACACACACACACACACACACACAGACCCAATTAATCAGTCACTTATTATAACCAAACCAACATCCTCTCGTCATCTCGTAATTTCCCATCTTTTCTCCGGCAACAGCATTTCGTGACAAGTGCTTGAACGAGGAATAGTAGTAGCCTTCTCCTCACTTCTCCCTTTCCTTTCCTCCCATTCTGGAGCCCCGGACACCCACAAAATTAATGGCGAGATGACCAGCTCTCGATCAAAATGTGTCCGAATGGGTCGTCGTTTCGTAGTCATTGAGGAAGAGCATGAGCATTCTGTGAGTGTATGAGTGGACGTTTTTCGAACGACCACCACCCCTATAAAAACGAAATGATGACCCCCCGGAAGAATCGGTGACCATCATACTCTCTCGTTTCGTACCGCGTTGGGTGCGGTGCCTCGTTCTTTTTTACTGTCATTCTCATTCATTTCATCTCGCTCATTCATTTCTCTACGCAGTTTTCCTTCATGGGGTCTTTCCGCGCGCAGAGGTGTTTTTGAAATTCAAAATATGAACAACGAAATTTAGCTTCGAGAGAAATCAAAATATGTTGTATTGTATAGCAATCTGCAATTTCAGATATTTTTAATATTCATCTCATTCTCTAGTAAAAAAAACTAAATTTACAGAAATAATGCTCAGGTTCCCATTGACTTTTATGTTTGTCTATTATATAGTTCCCATCACTGCTTGCGTTGGCCCAGCTATAGAACATCGATTTGGTTGGTTCTAGAGCTGATATGAAGCTCACTGCATATTCAGCTAGACGGCTTTTTCCTAGCTTACCAAGCTAGCGCGCCTTTTGCGCGTTTTGTCATTTCGCTCCACTTTTTGATTTTCCTGTCTCAAAGCCCCAGGTAAATTTATGTTCAATTTTTAAGCAATTTGAAAATAGTGCGGATAAATTGACGAAGAGAATCAACTTCATTTATTTGTGGTATTAGAACTTTTTTTTTTAATTTTTACGACCGGTTTTTGAGAACCGGTCACATTGCTCTGATTTTCAATAATATTTTGAAAATTGAATTACACGTAAAACTTCTGGAATTGACTCGCGAACTAGGTGATTGTAGATATTATCACAACGGTTTAGAATATTATCGCAACGGTTTTTTCATGTGAGATTCAGAAAGAAAATCTAATATTACTTTCTCTCTTCACCTCCTACCCTTACTCCTTTCTTCCGTACCTCTCACCCTACGTTATTCATCAGCACAGCAAAATGCCGGCGCGCAATACATATGTTAACACATCATGCGTTCACCCCGTGTCTCGCTCGCTTCCTACCAGAGAGAACTTGTGTGAATACACACGTTTTTTATTAGCCGTTATCCCTTTAGTTACTCGTTCGATTATCCGGTATATGCACTGTATCTGGTTTTTTTCGGCTGGTTTCTCTGTTTTTTTCTTTCCCCTACAAACATTCCTGAATCATCTAGAAATCTATTTCTGGGGCCGGTCCAAGATGTCTCAATGCATTTTCCATTATATCATTTTCTTACAAATCGCTTGGTTCCATTTTTCTTCATCTTTTTTGCACATTTTTTTCTGAGAAAAGATATAATTTTCATTCTTGGGTCACTCTGTTCAGACAAATGGGATACGCATTATTCCTTCAGAATTTTTCATTGCCAGTAACAAATCTTGTAAATAAATAATAACTTTGTGTGCATCGACGTCTTTTTTGGCGCCAAGGACAATATAGTGAGTATACACCACCTCCAGACAGACTGTTGACCTTGGCTGTCTGAATCCATTTACATGTGCACTCTACCTTTAGGTGATTCATACTTAGAGGTAGCCCAGAGAGTCATTTTTTGTAATCATGAGTAGTCTTAAAAAGTGCAGTTGTAAAGTAGGAAATTATTTCTCATGTTGTTGTTTTTTGTTACCAAAAAATCTGGTATCTTGGTTTTCAGAAAAATGTTGGTCCATAGAAAGATTTTTGGTTCTTAGAAACAATTTTGATCCTTAGAAAAACTTTCGGTCCAAGACATCATAGTAGAGCCAAAATTCTTAGATTTTTTCATTTTCGTACGTTTTCCAAACCAACGTAATTCAATTTTCCAAATCTCCAAAGGTAAGATCCTGTTATGTTGCGGTCAATGAAAACGAATTAAAACCGAATCGAATGCATAATTACCGCGTATAATCTCAACCTTCCCTCCTCTATTCCTCCACATTTTCCTTCAACATGTTCAACACCATCAAATCTTTCGAACCGTCTCCCCTCTCATGAAACTTACGCCTAATCTTTTTCTCTTAAAACCTTTTTCTCAATGTTCATGACCAATCATTAATTATTCATTGTGTTTGAAAGCGATTCACCTCTTCTCTTCCTCTTCATCCGTTCCCTTTTTCCGCCTTTCCCTACTCATCTTCGTTGCCCATCTGGCAGTTTGGAGGAGAATTTCACAATTCTGGTCCGAAATACTCGCGGTGCCATATTTCGTCAGTCTTTTCTTGAAGGGCAGCTGCAAGCAACAGAAGGACTACCCTCTCGAAATCCTCTCCGTCTGGTGGAACGGCAGAAAATGGCAGTTGTTGAGCCTTAGGTTTAGGCTCATCGCTCTAATCGGACGCAACAGATTTGTCATTGCTCCCAAAATGTCGTCCTTTCGTCCTCTCTCCTTAAATTGACCGGAAGACTGCATCGTTTTTCATACGTCCCTCTACAAGATACGCCCGTCCGGAAGTCGTCAACCGCTATTCCCAAAAATTTTGAAAATGCTCCAAAAATGGATATGTACTATTAGAGTTCCGTTTTTAGAAAGCGCTTCTATAAATTTCTCTCTCATGGCATATTTTGATACTCTCCCAAGAGAATTTTGGGACAAAGGACATCCCAAAAAACCACCTAGACCACCCCATGGGTCCGGAGCAAAAAAAAAGACTTGCAACAATTTTTGGAAAACACTCAAAATGCTCTTTTTCTTCCGCAAATCTCTTCATGTTACGCTCACTCTTTTTTATCGCTGCTTGGATTTGCATATCCAAATTGTTTCCTGAAGGACAACTAAAAATGGCTTCCATAGTTGTTGACGAGCGTTTTTCGGCTGGACAAGAGAGATGTTGGAATTAGCTTTCTCTCTTGTATCAACGCCTTCTTAAATGTTTTTGGTTTCTTACAGTAAGAATTTAGCTGTTTATAATTTTTTTTGTTTTAAAAAGCGCGTTCTTGGGCTTCATTTTGTTATATTATATTGCTGTTTCAATTTGATTTCTATGAAAAAAACATTCTAGAAGACGTCCGACCAAAAATTTCGCCTTCGAGCATTTTTGTGGCACCAATTAAAGGAAGGAAAATCGGCTGCCGAAGCTCACCGCTCACTTTCTCCTGTATTCCGTGAAGAAGCTATATCCGAAAGTCAGTGTCGCCGCTGGTTTCAGCGCTTCAGGAGCGGAGATGAAAGATTGGAAGATGAATCGCGCCCTGGTCGTCCAGAGCAGGTGGACAACGATGCCTTGAGAGCAGCAATTGAAGTGGATTCTTGCCAAACTACTCTCAGTCTCTCGGAGCAGTTCGACTGCGATTTTTCCACAATTTCCAGACATTTGCATGCAATCGGAAAGACAAACAGATGTGGAAACTGGGTCCCTCATGAGCTTTCCGATTCGAACAAGGAAAGACGTGTTGAAATTGCCAATATTCTGATGCGCCGCTCCAAAAATCGTGGTTTCTTCGATTCGATTTTGACATCGGAGGAGAAATGGATTCAGTGGGACAATAATGGAAGAAAAAAACAGTGGCTGAGGTGTGGAAATGAGGGCGATTCTGTAAAGGTGTACGGCATTTTCATAAAATCTGTTGATTAGTTTTCTTTTTAATTTGGTTTAAAAATATCAAGGGTACCAAAAATGTTTCAACAATTTTTGGTTTGAAATAATTTTCTGAAATTTTGAGTTTTTTGATTTTCCGAAAAGATTAAGAAACTGCGAAATCGAGTTCTTGAAATTCGTTCGCTTTGTTTGAATGTGAGTGAACATTTATCAATAATTATTTGAGCCAAAATCAAATCTATCTCGCAATTTAAAATTTTTTCAAAACTTTTTCCCCGACCTCCATTATAAAAATTACTTTTTTTGAAATTCTGACTTTTGTACTTCTAGCCGTCTTATATCGGATGAGTTAACACGTCTATCCACGACACCAAATGAATTCTTCATCCTTCGCACTTTTTTTCACCCAACACCCTCTCCTCCCCTGGCGGCAGCGGCAACTATTCATCAAGACAAATGCTCCTGCACTTTTTGTCCACGCCTACCACGGATGTCCGCGCCCTCCGGTCCCAAGGTACGTGTTGTATCTGTTGCAATTTCGGAAGAGAGGACTTGAGCAGTCCCCGGGAAGGGGTCAATTCGTTCTGGTTCACCCGGTGGAGGGACAGCCGTCTGGTCAGTTCTTCTTCCAAACGCACTTCCACCCGGTGTCCACTTATTTCTCTGTGTGTTTCTTCTTCTTCCAACACTATTGCGATAAACAATCTGGTACTATGTATATATTGGCCCCTCTCAACCCCCTTCTCTGTTCTCTCCTTCTGCGGCGAACACCTACATGTGGTAATTACGCGCACTTTCGCATATTATTCATCCATAAATCCGTGCAGCTAGTTGTGGTCAAAATGTTTGGGGCATCAGTTGCTTCTCACTCCCAGATCCCAGGCCAACCATATGTTGCCCTTTTGACCGAGAAACGGGTTGCGAGTCGTTTACATCAGTGTCACCTTGACATTATGTGTTATTCGTCTAGGAGAAAGAAAACTTGGACGACGTTCTCTTTCCAATTTTTTGAGGATTAATGGTTGATCCGACATCTCGATCCGTTTTCTTTTTCTTCTCCTTTCCATAGGTCGTAGGTAGTGTGTTTTCACTATTTTTCAAAAAATCTCTCCATTGGACACTTTTTTCTTCATGTTCCATTAATTTTGTCCTACACTATTTGCTTTTATCACCATCAACATCATTCCTATACAGATTCATAGGAGACAATGTGGTTGAAGAAAAAGCCATCCAACTTTTTCTCTTCACACCTTCTCAACGATACAAATGTACACAAGTTTAATTGATCCAGAATTGAAGCTTTTACTTTTTCATCCTCTCCTCCTCTTCCTTCCGACTTTCCAAAAACTACTTCGATTCCGCCCTACCGCCGGCTTAATTACGTGGTATTGCCATTTTCCTCTTGCCAATTTATTTTTCATTTCTCCTTCTCTTATCAGTCTCCCGATTTTATAATTGTCTTTATTTCATGCTCCTTTTTCCTCAATCGTCGTTGTTTTTCAGATTATTAGCATGAAGTGAGAAGTACAAGTCCTGAGGGTGTTTGGACGACAACACTGGTGGTAGAATTATGCGCGAATTATCAATTATTCTGGTTTCTAGCCTTTCTTTTTTCTTGTTTGGGGTGAGTTATGAAAAAAGGGAATTAGCACTTTTATAGTGTATTTTTCAGGTAGCACTATCAGTGGAGCAGAAACACATCGAATATGGAGCGGCTGTATGGGGAGCGAAGGCACCGGATTACAGTCTGGCTTCCACGGATTCTGGTACAACGGTTTTCATTCGAAGCTTGATTTTTGTAGATAACAAAACTACCTCATATTATGAATTCGATATGATTCGTGTGAAATTGAACATCATGAAAATGGTAGACGAAGCCAATCAGGTAATTTGAATTTTTGCGCAACTTGAAATATATACAATTGTTTCAGTACTTGAACCAACTTGGAGTAGGTTTGATTGTCGTCGGTATTCTGCAAACAAATCGTGGAGATCTTAGTCTACAATCCTTCCATGAATACCGAGACGCACGGTAAATCATACGTATTTTCTCTCGAAAAAAAACACATTGTTTCCAGAATCCACAAACTTCCGGAACACGAATTCGCCACTCTCATATCATACAAGTACGCTGGTGGATTAGCCTATGTGAATGGAATGTGTTCATCACACTCAGTGTCTCTTTCTGGAGTGAGTTTTCGGATTTTGTGTCCTTTTTCCCCCATTATCTTTGACATACAAAGGTCATCTAAATAGCAAGTTGTTGGAGACTATTTTTTATTGTTTCTCTTCTCCCGTTTTTGAACGGCCGCGCACAGTTTATTATATTTTAGATTAGTCGGCTAGTCGTAAAGATATTTTTATTGCTCTGTTGGTACACTCAACTGTGTGTGTTCTGCTCTTTTTCATGCCGATAATATGGTTCATCCTTAAACATGCTCACAAAAGAAGAAGACGTGATGAATGAAGGGCACGCGTAATTTGGCGCGCTTTCTCACAAATTAGCAATGCTGAGAAGTGCTCCTCTTCTCCCATTTCCGCGCGGAAAATGGGATATAGTCCCCCTAATCGTCTAGATTCGTAATATAAGAATGGGCATGGGAATTGGCGAGAAGCCATTGGTTAGGAAATGAGAAAAAGAAGAAATTGGGAAGAATTTTGCGAAATTTCAGTTCTATCCAAATGAGCCGAGAGCGATGGGATCGATATTTTTCCATGAGGTGGCTCACCTGGTTGGAGTACCACATCGAGATGTCAACGAGTCAATTTATGTGCCGAATTGTCAATGTACACCGATAGATTCGAAAAAAGAGGATGGGTGTTTGAAAATACCGTAAGTGAAGGGAGAAAATGAGGGACCTAATGTTCCCTGATATAAGCTCATACGTGTACTTCGAACAAAATTTTCTCAGTTTCTTCGAAAATTATCAACAAATTTCAACAAATAAACTATTTATCATAATATCATCAATATTTTATCAGTTGACAGATTTTTGATATCTCTTATCGGAACCGAGATAATTGAGCTTGAAGTGCACATATAAGGGAGGGGGTCTTCTTCAAAAGCATTTGTGTTAATTCAACAAAGTTCGAATTTCAAAGGGTTGAAGTGATGATGAAGGAGAAAACTAAAAACTAGGAAAACTATTCGAAGCAACTATAGTGATCAAAATGTCAAACCTAGAAAAAGAAGCTTTTCTTGACGATTATCCATTTTCAGTGGTTTCGATCATGACTGCACTGTTCAACAATTCGTGAACACCATCTACAAGAACAAGTGCATTCAAAAAGAGCCCATTTTCAAAGAGTAAGTTTTTTTGTTCGTTCTTTTACACCTTCCTCGCGTTCACTTTCTTTCTCACTTCAATGACCAGATTAGGTTTGCCAAAAGTGAAAAGTACACACTTGCCATTTATCGGGCACAACCTAAGACGGTGGTTGTGGTAATCAACGAGAAAGAGCAATGCGTGAATGTGCGTGGGTCGTATAACACACAATGTCTCCAAACATGACACCGCGCAAACAATTGATATTGTAGGAGTGAGCCGGTCTGTGGAAACGGAGTTCTCGAAGAAGGCGAAGACTGTGATTGTGGGTTGCCGGGGCGGTGCAACGACCTCAATTGTCAACCGCACACTTGCCGATTCTTCATGCATCCATTTTTCCTGGTATGTTTCATTTTTAGATTATGATCGTTCTAAATTTTGAAAAGTGTCAAGGAGTTGAATTCAGTTCTACAATAAAAGCAGTATTAGAAAGGTCATCTTACTGTTAAGTGTAAGCTCAATTATCTCAATTCATATGCAAAATAATAAAAAGTGCTCAACTAACAAAATGTTTCTTAAATTAAGATTAAAATTTTAAATGTTGACAACTTCCGAATCTTTGACAGGAAGCGAGAAAAATTGACTCAAAGTAAAAGATGAGGGCACCCTGTTTTTAAAGATTTTACGGTTGTTCAAAATTGAACCTCAACATCGAATTAAAAAGTGATAGTTTGCGTTAAATTAACAGTAGCTTTATTAGAACGTAGTATTTAAAAATGTCAACTTTCATTCAAATCGCACAAAATATTTTTTGCATTTATAAGAAAAAATTGCATCTTCTAGATGCATCTTTCATATTGCTTAGGAATTGAACTCATAGGAAGTATTATTCGTAAAACGTTTAAACTCCCTGTTTTTTAAATACTCTTCCTTATAGTGACGACATGTCATTCGAAGTTTCTCTTTCACGAAGTTCGTGTCATTTGTCAGGTTGTTAAGTGATTTGAAATGTTATTGGCGTCAGTTGATTGGTCGTTTCGGAAGAAGGATACTATGATAGCTAGGTTCAAATCCTGACATTTCGACAAAACAAAAGGCGATCTTAGAGGATTTTTCTTATATTGTTTTAAGGAATACCTTCGAAATTAGTTCGGCTCGGGTCGTTCACTTAATTAGATCCTAAAATCTCAGTAATGTTCAGTAAGTAAGTTCACACTATTTTCCACCCACTCTCCGTTACTCGCACTTTGTATTTACCAAAAATGTATCAAGAAAGTTTTTTGTCTTTAAAATTCTTGACCTGTCATTTTTTCCAGATTTCCAGGCACTAAATTACTGTATTACTCGTTTCGACTATGTTTTTTCTTTGATATCTTTTTGAGGCGATTGATATAATAAAAACTTCATGTCGATACGACAGGTCTAATAAGTTTAGTTTGAAGAAATCCAAAAAAATTAGCTTTAGACAGCGTTTTTGCAAAATTTGTTAACTCTGATCTCAACCCGACTATTGCAAGTACGGTATTATGGTTTTAACCCGAGATGGATGAACCTCCTGGAATACCATAACATATAATTTCGTGACACTGAATCTCAATTAATCTCCACCCAACACACCTAACATTATAAGGTGAACTGGCAACAACAACAACTACTTGCCATTCAATCTGAGATGTTCCGTTCCAATCCTTTCTCTCAGACTCTCAATTTTCCTGTTTTCTCCGTCTCCATCTCTTATTTCTTTCTTTCATCTTCTTATTCTTCGTGTCGGGGCAAGTTATGAAAATTACTCACAAATCCGCGGTGCGGCCTGCGGACCAAGGTAATAGATCAACGCAAGTAATGAGAGAGTGCGCCAACTGTTTCGGTTTCGTCTGTCCCGTCGTTTCAAAATTCCTGACTGGGAGCCCTTAAGTCGAAGGTCATCTCGAAAAAACAATTTTAAGTTTCCAAACATCTTATTTGGACTTTCTTATTGTTTTTTGGTTCCCACTTTCACTTATTCTGCGCATTTGCAATCCAAAATCTTGTCTCACAAAAATCTTGATGACATATTGCAATTGAATTGATGATGACTAACTTTATTAGTGGTTTTTGTACATGATTCTCTCGCTTAAGTGGCGAATTTGGAGTAGATTACATTAATATCTCCATTTTTACGAGATCTATCCAATTCTCCCTATCTAAGCAGATGGGGGTGGTGAAACATTCATCTTCTTCTCTTGCCCATGTTTTTGTTCATCCACACCCCCGTCTGTCCGAGTGAATCTCTTCATTACCACTGCCCTTGGTCCGCCATTGTGGCTTTTTTCGGTGGTGGCGTTTCGACTCTTTGAATTTTAATGAAACTTGGGAAATTCGTGAAATTTGTGAAATTTGTCAGGCTGGTGGCAAGTGGCTATTCAGCCACAACATGAGTTGAAATGTTGTACGAGAAACATCAAATGAGTGCCGACGGGAACCCCGTGGCGAGAAAGTAGCGCGAAAATACATCCCCTCCTCTAGTGGCAACCAGAAAAATGTTTACGATGACTAGTAACACAGCTGTTATCTTTTTTTTCGTGTCCACCCCGCCGACGATACCGACACTTTTTCGAATTCCACCTGTCGTCGTTCCCGTTTCCCCTCGTTCCTCGATTTGATTCTATTTCCCATTTATATTCGAATTCATTTTCTCTTTTAACCCCAATAATTCCATGATTTATTTGAATTTAAATTTCGGAACTAATCGTTTTCCTATTTTAGGTCCTCATTCTCGTTTCGTTTGTCGTCTTCTTCTTGATTGCCACTTTTTTGACAC
Source organism: Caenorhabditis briggsae (assembly GCF_000004555.2). Taxonomy (NCBI): domain Eukaryota; kingdom Metazoa; phylum Nematoda; class Chromadorea; order Rhabditida; family Rhabditidae; genus Caenorhabditis; species Caenorhabditis briggsae. The sequence goes on along the minus strand of NC_013491.2, from coordinate 11,556,546 downwards.
TACGAAAATACAGTGGAACAATGCTAAACTGCTTCAAGATGTATAAATCGAAACATGACAGAGGAAATTCGAGTCCATATACGAATGGACAAATTCAGATATTGGCAGCGAGTCCGTACCAGAATAGAAAAATGTCTCATTCTTCGGTGAGTCTCATTTTGTAGAAGTTTGTCCTATATAGAAATAAAACATCAGATCTCGGGAAGCAACACTATCCTTGTATCTAACGACTCTCGATTTGCTACCATCCAAAGGCCGAAGGTTCCTCCACCGCCACCACCGTAAGACTTTTGCTATCAGTAAAAATTGAAGATCAAAATTGTTTCAGACCAAAAACAACGATTCAAGTTGTTGCACCTAGTGCTGGGCAGCCATATGAATCTAACAAAGTCTTTGGATCATATCGTGAAAGTTTCTATGATGATTTCTCAGGTAAATACATTTTCTGGTAGCCAACTTTATCGACCCACTCAATTTTTTCCAGATGACGAATTCGAAGAGCCAGAAGTGCCATCAGCCTACCCACTGCCTCCTGGAGTGCCAACTTGCCCATCATACCCGCCAAATGCTCCAATAAATCGAGTAACGGTGAGTGAGAAGATGACTGACAACAAGAAGAGTATCTAGGTCGTGGTTTACAACTTTTTTGTCACACTTTTGCTAGGAGGTCTGACCTTTTGGTAATTTGATAGTTTACGGGAAGAAGAATTTTTCGTGAGAAATTTCGATGATTGAATAGGTTTCAGGTGTTGTAAGCTTATCGTGTGATAGAATAGAAAATAAGAAATTAACAAAAACGAAGAACAGGAAAGAAAATATACAAATATATGTATCGGAAGGCATTTAGATTAGAACAATATGTAAATTTTGAGTGAAAAGTGAGCCGAGAATTTTGAAATCAGAAAAAAAGACCTTCAAACTGTTTTTTTGCTCGAAACTGTCTGGACTTTGAAAAAATAATTGATTTTTAAGATTTTTGAGATAGAAATATACTTAATTTTTGATTAAACTTATCAGAAAATAATCCAAAAAAACTTCTTCAATGAAATAGCCTGTCCAATAAAAATTGCCTCTCACGTTACTTTGGACACAATGGAAGAACATGAGCCACAAATACCGGTTTTACTCTATAATCTTAGTAATAAACCACAAGATCATCAAGAGACAAGGAACAGTAAAATCTGATTGCATTTTTTATAAAAAATTATCGAATTTTTTCAAATTCAAGATACGGGAGAATTGGAAAATAAGAAAACCCTGTAACGCTCCTATTGAAAAAACAATTTAAAAATTTGAAACACTCAGTATTCCCAAAGATTCATACTGTAGAATTGGTTCGTCGAGTTTTAAAAATGTGAAAACTCTAATAAAAGGCCACCCTGTACTTGCCGTTTGAGCTCAATCATCTAATTTTCTGTAATAGATATCTAAAATGTGTCAACTGAAAAAATGTTGGTGATACTATGACAACAATTTTATCAATTATCGAATTCTTGTTATCTTTCATAAAAATTGAGATAATCGAGATTAAAGTGAAAGTATGACATAGTCTTATATTATCAGAGTATTTAGTGTAGTTTTTTACCAGATTTTCATATTCAAAATTCATCCTAAAGTTTTTTTTCAGGTTGAACTTCAATCACCACGTACCAACAGCACTGCAACAACATCCAATTCAACATCGTCGTTTTCATTTTAAGCCTCTGAAAACGACGATTCAATACACCAAGCCAGGGAACACAAACATTCCTACACAACCATCGCTTTTTTGCAACACATCTCCCCATTTCATTTTGGAGCGGCACACCAGCCCATTTTCAACATTCATCTGTCAATTCCCCTCTTTTCTGTGTGATTAGATGGGTTCTTTGTTGGTACTCCGTCCTCCATTTGTTTTCCTTATTTTAATTTTTTTTCCTCTTTCATCCTGTTCTATTGTATGGGTTTTATATGCAAGATTTGGCTTTCAACGCCTACTTCTTCTCCTATTTTTTGTTTTTTATGTACTTGTTTTTTGAGTTCCGCAAATTAAAAAAAAATCCTCATCTTGATTCTAATCAGTCACCACAAAGCCGGTGATTTATCACTTGAAATTTCCATCCCAGCCACTACACATCTTTTTTCCATTCTCCTCGGAATATTTTCGTTGCTCACCGATCCCATCAATTATTTTCTTTTCAAATCTGGTGCTTATTTCAATTGTCTGGAAACTTTTTCTGTTTCTATGCCGTTTACTTCTCTGATTGCTACGAAAATCTGAATCTATATTCTCAATGTATGTATTGATGACGAGTTTTTTGATAAAGATTCATTTTCCCTATTTTTTCATCCCAGAAAAGTTAATTACGTGAAGCAGGAACTAGCAGTAAACGAGCAAAGAAGCGCCAGGAGCAAAAGCGAAAAATTCTCATTTTCAATTTCAAACAGCGAAACATGTTCATCTTGAAGCACTATTTTTTCTTTTTCTTCAAAACCCCCATTCCATTTTCTTGGAACCTAATTTCACGGAGCAAAAAAGAGGTTGCTCTCTAAGCTGCTCTTTCGGAATGTTTCAGTGTCACGCAATCCTCAATCGTATTTCGTCTATTTCAGATTTGTTTCACTTGAACACGCAACCCATCTTTCTTGGATTTTGGGATGAAAAGTGTAATCATGGTTTATTCATTTTGATGTAAAAACAACGAAAAAACAACAAAGTTATATTTTCTCTCAATGATTTTTCGGAATGAAAATTGGTCCAAAAGAAATGAAAACAAGAAAATTGTATTTTATGTTCTAAGTATGCCTTCCAAAGATCACTTTTTTTTCTCTCAATATAGAATTCCATTCCGAAATGCTCGATTCCAAATACCCAAACTCTGAATTCTGAATACTACCACAACCAATTTTCTACATGACCAACTTCATTTTTCCATCATTTTTCTCTCCCATTGTTCTCCATATTATACATCCTTTTTTTGTTGGTATGTGTGGTTTCTAATCTAAGTGAGTACCCAAATGGCATTGAATTTCATAGTTAAAAATCCATCCCTTATGAGCAAAGACGTTCTAAAAGTGTGAGAAGTGTAATTTTAATGTTTCATGTTTGTGCTTTAATCTTCTAAACAACCTCTCTAAAAAATACACTACCGTGAAATTTTTACATGGTATTCCCAAATATGGTTTTTCTGAAAAATGCTAAAAGTTAAATCAGTGAGCGATTTTTAATTTAAAAATTATTTCGAAGTTTAGAAATGTTTTACTTTCATGAATTTCCTGACAAGTTATTCGATAAATCAACTCAAAAATGTTTCTTCTGAAATCTGTAGTTCATTCAGAAAGATACTTATTTTTAAGTCTCAAAAAACCAATGTTTATGCTTGAAAAAGTTATAATAGATTTTATAAAATCAGAATAACTATTTCCAATTGTATTAAACAGAAAGTAGATCTTCAACTTTATAGTTGACAATATTTTAGTAGAAAAACCATGTAAAGGAGATATACCGCCTGAAACTAACCAAGTGCCAAAATAGTGAGTTTAGAATAACAAGAAATCCAAGCGGTTCTTTTCATTTCAAGCAACTTTTATAATACGTAGCCAACTACAAAACCAAAGCTCTGTTATTGTAAAAAGAATAGGAGATTTTCAGATTGTTCCAAAAAACTATTCTATGTTTTTTGAACATTTCAAACGGAACGTATATAAAATTTTTACGTTGGTGTAATATCTGGGAGTTACCGTAATCACGTAAAATTTTTCCATGGGTGCTTCTTGGTTCTATCACATAACCTTCTTGTTTTCATGCACCTCCCCAATTATTTTTTTCTCAACCTTAACGCATACGAACCCATTAAGTTTTATACACTTTACGTTCTGCCACAATTATAATTTTCACTCCAAAGATGTACACATATGAATAACATCAACAGAGCCTATCTTTTGCGGGTACACGCACACAAACACATGCGCATATCTTCAATTTATTCCAGCAAAAACGGCTGCAGGTCCTTCTCCCGCCGTCGAACTGAATTTGCATAACTTTTTTTGAAAATGCGTCGACTTGGCTTTTATACCACTCCCGAATGTTCATTTCAAAATTCTCCATGCCATTTTGAGTGTTTCTGACAATCTCAACTACGTTTCATCTCATTCATCTGTCTCATCTCCAATTACGTTTTCTCACCACGTTTTCTCAATTTCAGGAAACAAAACGCGAGATGGGCGAACGGCGAGTGGATCCGGTCTCAGTGCTGGGCCAGAAGGTTGCTCCAATCCTCTTCTCGTACCTCCAACTACCACACAGAACTCGGTACGTCGTTTTGTCGCCAGTTATTTATTGTTTCTCGCCTCATCCGGGACCGGGGTAGAGGAGAGAAAAGTAAGAGGATGGGTGTCGTAGTACCACTTCATCCGTCATGTTGTGTTTGTGGTCCCTTCTTACCTCTATCTATACATATACCGACATTTTTATGTTCGGTAGTTCGAAATTGAAGGGTAAAGTGCTTTTAGATCCGTCATTCAAACACTTTACTTTACAACCTTTCCGAGGATTTGTATAGCTGTCCAGAATCGGAGAAAAAAGTATAAATCACAGGATATGGGGTTTCTATAAAAACTTTTTTTCAAGGACTTGAAAGGTTATGTACTTTTGTTTTCTGGGTTCCAAGCACGTAACATTTATGTGGAATGTGATCCAGTTTGTTGTAAATCCATCATTTTCCTCAAAAAATTGAAATTTTTCAAAGAATTCATAGACAATCAAAATTAACGGCAAAATCAAATGGACAATTTCAGGGATTTCAAAAATGTACAATATTTAGAAAAACCAACGCTCACATTTTCGAAAAAAAGGTTTTTGCCAAAAAACATTGGTAATTTAATAGAACCTGTGATATAAATAAAAACCACTAACTTTATATACTTCTATACGGGTTAATCACGGTCCCTGTACAAAGTATTAGACAGTATTGAGTTGACAAAATGTCTTGATGATTAACAATTATTGATATTTTCCTCAAAAACTATGATAAATCGAGTGAACGTTGACAAATTGGAGGCGTTCAGCATTCGAACTCGGATGCAGTATTAGGAATCACTTATCTTTTAGTTTTTTATTTCTTATTAAGAAATAGTAACAATTTTTTAATCTTCAAATTTGAACCAAATCTTGATTTCTCAAGCATGACTTTCTCAAACATCTCACTATACACAATTGCATAAAATTAAATGTGACTCCCTCATCAATCGGATCCTAGTCCACGAAAAATAGCTTCAAAAATCGAGAGACCACAGAGAAAGTATCATCATAGTTTTGCCCTGGACCTCAGACTCGATGCTCTTCTTTTTCTTCTCCGTTGCGTTTTCCTCGTTTTTCCGTTAGCTTCGAAACTTATCTCTTGTCTTCCCGTCTTTCGTTTTCGTTTCGTGTTCATCCTGAATTTCTCAGTTGGCTTTTTCTTCTACCATCCTTCTATCTTTTCATCAGTGGTGCAATTGACCACACAGTGGCGTGGGCAGTGTCCAGCAGAAAAGCTGACAAACAACCCCAATCTTTCATCTTTTTTCCCCTTCCATTCTAGGATAATTCTGTTTCAGTGAATCCCTCGAAGCATTTGACCGTTTGGTTCTCGGCCTTGTTTTTCTGACCACTAAAGCCGAGCAATTTTGAAAATCGTTTCCGATTGAGGGTTTTTGAGGATTTGGACCCTAATTGTTCTACTTTTTGTGTAGTACGTTTTCGATTTCTTATAAACCAAAATTTCATTCTCAAAATAGAAATCTTGATCTTTCAAAATGAATTGAAATTTTTCACAGTTTCTACACTATTATTGTTGGAATTATAAAATTGTCACCTCGGTGTATGCAGAATCTGTGCAAAAACTCTTGATTCTTGTACTGAGTCTGCATACACCGATTTTACAGTTGTATAATTCCGACAACAAATATCGTCACTCTTATCACAAAATGTTTAAATGTATCCTACTTTTCATTAACTGAAATTATTTGTTGTCTATTTTTCTTCTTCTTCTTCCAGAAAATCATTACTATTTAAACATACAAATCTTGAACCCGCGAAGAATGCGTATATTTTGTTTGGGACCTTCTGTCTATTCTCGTTCGACGTTCGAGTTCGAATTGTAACAACAAAAAAAAACAACACATTTCTGTTTTTGTCTGTTTTTGTTGTGCATCAAAACACCAGAGGACGACCAATTTGTTCTATTTTCAGAAATGATGTGGATTCATCCTAATGTAGTTTCAATCGACTTACTTTTCATTAATTTTTGAATTACGGCTTCAAACCTTAGGTCATATTCGTATAGGTCCACAACTCGATTTACCTATCAAAAAAGTGAAATTGGTATTTAAAAAAGTCAAGTTGAAGAAATGTGTTAGATTTTACTACTATTCTTTTGTCCTTTGTCTAATTTTTGCCATCTTTTTCAAAAATCTTTCAAAATGTATTCAAGGTAAGTATTTAATGGTACTTTTAAATTCAGATTCAATTAAACACTAATAATGTTTATTGACATTTTAATTTGGGTTGATTAATAATAAATTTGATAAAGATTGTCTAGTTTGATTTTAATTCTAGACCACCCTATTTTCTCTACTAAAAGCCTATCTGAATCGTCAATGTTAAGCTTGACGATCTCGGTTTATATGAGAAATATAAAAAAATTTGCTAACTGTTTTGATTAATAATTTATCAGATGACAAAATGTTGAAAACTTAGGAATCAAGATAACTGAGCTCGAAGTTGACGGTTCGGGTGAGCTTCAATCAAAGAAAATACGGTAATTACCAACCCTTTTAATACAGGTTTTAGGTCATCTCAAGAAGTAAAAATCCAAAATTTTCCTGATTAAAATCCAAAAGTTTCTTTAAAATCCAAAATTTTCTGGCCTTTTCTAAAATCCAAAACTTTTTTCAAAATCCAATAATTTCTTTAAAATCCAAAATAACCAACTAGAGCCGAATTTTTTTAGTTTCTAAGCATTCCTCTGTTCAAGTTTTTTTTCGAGAAAAATTCTTCAGAACTCTTTTTTCCTGTTTTTGCGAAATTCATATCTAGAAAGCTTTTCGTTTTTTGCAAAATGTTCTATCTCTGCTCCTTATCCATCCATCTTCATTTTTTTTCGTCCAAACTTTAGTTTCCTTCCTCTGACGCATTTCAAAATCTGAACGAGTCTGCACTACCACCCACTCACTGAATATCTTCTTGCTTCCCGGATGAGAATCTGTCTTACCGCGATATTCCCCCCAATTCCCATGTGGTATAAAGAAATAGCAAAATGAAACAAAACACGAAAGTGACATCGAAAAGGGTGGGACAGTTGGGGAAGGCGGGACTGAAGAGGCCATAGACAACAAACACACCGACAACATACACACAAAAACGAGAAGAGACTTCTGGAGGTCCCCCATACAAACATACATACTTGCACCCCGACCGACTGCCATCACCAGCAGCTTCCAAAAATAAGAGGGTCCCGCCTCTTGCGGATTTCTGGTAACAGTAGAAAAGCAAAGGAAGCGGCAGATGGCGGCTGCTACGCCATCCGTTGGCGCCAAAAAATAGAGTTTTCTGTCTAGTAGTGTGCGTCAGTGCTGCGCAACGATGGGGTTGAAGAAAGTTGAAGAAAGAAGAAAAGAAGCAGTCCATGCTCTCTTCCTCTCTGGAGACACTCGTCCTTCGGGGGTCCGTCGTCCGCTCTTTGTTCGTCCCGCTATAGTGATCATATAAAAAGTTTCATGTTGCCTGCTTTTTTGTCGAAGGACCCATTTTTGTCTCTCATCTCCTGTTTCCGATTTATTTGGGTCTCAATTCTCAAAGTTCACCTCCCACCATTTCCGGTCTGAATTTAGGAAAAAAAATTCTGAGAAAACTTCAGAAGTAACACGAATAACCAGTTGAAAGTCTTTCTTGTTTTTCAATTTTTAGGTTTCCAATTTCAATAGAAAAGTTTTCAATTCATATTAAATTTTTAATTGCCAATACCACCCCACAAGATTTCTCTTATTCTTTTTTCCAAAAAAAAATATCCTTTGCCCCTCCCCACTTCTCCAAAAGAAATTGAATAACTTCTTGACTCCGCCCACATTCAAAACATTTCCAAAGCGTGGATGCTCTAGACATGGTGTGATTTCTTTTAATGTCCCCAAGGATTTCTAAATTATTTTTTTTTCCGAAGGAGTAGATTCTGAGATGTTATTCATTTTGAGATGGATCCAGAAAAATCTCGAGTGATCCTAATTGAATTAATTCTATAAGTAAAAAAAACAAAAAAAACATAATTAAATGTATCCCTGAAACCAGATGCTCCCCTACTATTTTCTAAGAAATCTAAGAAATCTCAGTAGGACCACCAGAAATCTGGAACCTCTCAGAAACAAAACAAAGCATCAGAGTCTCCGCCTAACATAGATAGAAACACGACCACCGATTCATTAGTCTCGTATTTTTTGGCTATATACATCGTTATCTCAATTCGTATTTCTGGAGTGGAGTCTGGTTGTAATTTTGTCTCGTTTCTTAGAAAAAAAAACAGGACCTCTTTCCCGCTGTTGTCAACACTGCCATTCGGTTATGGCCCATAAAAAGAAGCATTTAGCAAATTGGCGGAAGCTTCAAGATATCCCTCCCTAGCTCCCGAATTTATTGCTTCTTTCCGGTTGCTCAGAATTTTATGCCTTCTTTTCCCGAATATTTTTGCTTTTTCCTACATTTTCTGTGATTTTTCCAGAGCTGAACGAGTTTCTCGTGCTTGGAGAGAGGCGATCATGGAAGCCGCCAGGAACGAAACCAAACCTGTTTGGGTGTACATCATCTTCAGGAAAAACCATTGCTCAGGTAAGGCTAGGAAAATTGTTTTCTCAAGCAATTATATTTTTAGGCCACGAAAAGATGACAGTGAACATCAGTTTTGATGGACCAATCTTCTGGAAACGTCAAGTCGCCTACATCTACTGCTGTTCGTGTCACTTTGATGAGCATGAGGTACGTGAAGAACACTTTCATCTTTGGTTTCTGGTTTGGGTATACGGTAATGTTATCAGATGCTTTGTTTCTTTTTCGAAAAATCCCACCCATGGGACTAGCGAAGATTGATGGCCCGTCTTTGTCGCCATTGATATTATAAACAGCCAGAAAAAACTAGAAGCACCACCAAACAAAAAGAAAAAAATGAGCCAAAAAAGTAATGATAGCTGTCAGGATTTTTGCAGTTCCCAAAAGTTTAGAAATGACAGATCGTTCCACTCTAGAGATTTGTGTATGTCTGTTTTTGTTGGTCGGTTTTTTGCGGATGCTCCTGAAACAAAACTCTCCTGTTTGTCACCCATCAAACCTTTGTATTCCCCTTGAATATTGTGTAGGAAGTGAAGAACGACTAAAAGCCAAAGGAGTAATCTGGGATACAAATATGTGCATCGAAAAGTTTCGACTATAGTTCGAACCACAACCAGCACTCTGTTTCCCACTCCGATTTATTCCAGTTGAGCACCTCCAGAACTCACGAATACTCAATGAGGAACTATTGGTGTCCTTTGGAGAGAAAAACATGACATAGTTCACATAGACATCTTGAAGATGAAGTCTTCATCTCCATTCAAAATTCATAGCGGGCCTACATGGAGAGCAATTTTCGAAAGTGCTCACGTCAGAAAAGAGGTTTTGTTTGAGCACAGAAAAACAATTGATGTTGTTCAAGACAACTTGAGATAACAAAGTCAAAGTGTTCTTCTTTAGAAATCACTCTCAAAAAATGAAGTCAAAGTTTTTATACAACAACATCCAATCTTTGTTCTTTTGCTCTCTTTCCTGCACCAACGATACGTTTTTGATCTGAAAACTGAGACGTGGTGGGAACGATGGAGAAGAAAAAGACCTGAAATATGATATAGGGAGGAATGGCGTTTTTGCCAGTCATATCTATACATTTTGATAGTTTTTCATGTGAGAATTGTAATTCATCTTTCCCCCTCTTCCTAAAAAAATCGTATTCAGTTACGTCTTCTAACCGAAAAAATGGAAAATTGTGCAACATTTGCTCAAAGTTTAGCTTAGGGCAGAAAGAGAAAGAGAGCGTGGAAATAAACAACAACTTTCAGTTTTTGAAAAAAAGAGTGTATGTTGCAAAAGAAGACGAAATAAGATTATTTTTTCGGCCGTTGGACAGATACCGAACGGGAAATGAATTGTGAAACGAAAAAAAGAAGAAAAAGAAAAGGAAATTACTTGAATTGGAAGAAAACTTGGACGAAAAGTTGATTAGGATTCGAAAAACAACTTCGAAGTGAATAAAAAAGACAATTCCAAATGTTCGAAGTTCGAAAAACAAAATTCTTCAGGGACCACTGATGGCCATCCTCGAAAAGTTCGAACAACGTGTGGAGCGTGTTTGTCTGGTCGACAAGCCAGTGGATTACCCATTTCTCCCGGATTCTCTCTTCTCCTACATGGCTAACAAAATGCCGAAATTGCAGGTTCTGAGAACAAAAAGAGATCTCTGCAATATCTTTAGTTTTCTTTTTCAGTTCATCTACTGTCGCGAGTTGGACTTGGAGAAAATCAACCGGGGAACCGTCGTCGAACTTGCCAATCATCCAAACTTGAAGAAGGTATACAACAAATGCATTTGTCCATGCATGAAAACCTTCTCGTTTTTAGGTGATCGTTCACCTCTGCCGCAACTATGAAGTGCTCGAGGACTTCCGAAACTTGCCACAACTTTTGGTGGTGAAAGGAGAGATTATGGGCCTGAAGGTGGGTTCAGAATGAAGAAGCAAAACTTATAGAGCCGTATAAATTTATGGGTAGAATAAATTCTATGAAAGCAATCATTGATATGAATCTTATATGTCAGCATAGAAGTCTATAGTGTCATTTTTAGAACAGAACGGGAATCAAAAACGTTGAAAGAGTCCCCAACCATTAAAACTACAGTTATTACCTTTGATAATAAATTTTAGCTTTTTTGCTTATCATTTTGAACTTACGGGTCGTGTATGAAAAATGGATAATTAGGAGCTACAGTTTCGTCCAATAAGGTATAAATAAGGTACTTTTCATTTGATTTTCTGACAAGCTGACCGTTTTTAAAAGTATGAAGCTCGACTGTTTATAGTTTTCGATCATATTGAAAAATTTAGTATAAAACAGAGCTAGATTAAAAACTTGGCATTCACAAAATTTTTAGAAAATTCCTAGTTTTTCAGCTATTTGTCGATTTCTGATAAACATCTTTTTGCCCATTTTTGTAGTGAACATGTGGAAAAAAACAGTCATCTTTCAGAAATCGGCTATAGCTGAAAAACTAAAAATTTTCAAAATTTCTGTGAATGCAAAATTTTTGATTTTCGTCTGTTTCACACCCTCTAAAAGTTCTCAAAAAGATCTGAACCTTGACAGTCGAGCTACAGACTCCTGAATATGATCAAATTTACCAAAAATCAACCATAAAAACATTTTTCTATATCTTATTGTCCGGTACTGTATATTGAAATGAATAATTTCTAGCTTTCCAGCTTTACCTGTTCATTTTTTCAAATTTTCAAAACATTCTCACAAAACAAAACATGACTTCAGGCTATGCTCGGTGATTTCGAAGAGGAAATCGCCAAATCCACAGCCAGCAGCTCAGCACAATCATCAGAGAAATCATCCCACACGCCGGTGCCAGTTAATAACGGATATTAACGTCAAACCATCAAATCATTTTCCCCTGCTTATTATTTTTTCTTCTTCTTTCTGTGAAAAAAACTTTCTTTATAATTCGTTTCTCCGTATCTAGTTTCGAAGTTTTTCCTTCCTCCTTCTCACTTCAACTATCGCAAATTGTCTGTTATTTATGAGTTTTCAAAAAATTTCAAATTGAGAATTTAGTTCTCATTCTCAAATTCCAAATCTTTCAGATAGCCTTTTCCAATTCTTCCCTACTACTATAAAATATTCTCGATTCAGTATCTCATTTACAATTCTTTTTCAGAAATTCGCCTTCCTAAAAATTCGTAGTTTCTTTTCTGCAAAAAATTCTTTTCCTCCCCATTCCTTTCCTATCTCCCTAGCCTGTCAATAAAAACTGTTTCCAATAATGATACAAAACACAGAGGAAACGAGAGTGTCAACGCAGGAAAAATGGAATATCAAATTTGATGACGCTAGGCCACTTATTTTCATTTGATTTCAATTTGATAAGAAACAAAATGAATGAAACGCGGGGCTCGGAGCTCCATCAAACATTATTGCGTTTTTCTGAAGCTTTGTGTAGCATCCACTGCTTATTTCTGCAGCGCAAGAATTTCACTTTTCGAAATTAAGTAAGTAAATACTACCATAGGCAAGAGGAGGACGTCAGACTGACACTGAGATCAAGAGAGAGTGAGCATCGAAGGGCTACCATTTTTGTTTGTTCTTTCGCTAAGCACCCCACACAAAGTAATACGAACCGTGGCTTTAGTTTTCTCGGCAGACGCGTCCTCGTTAACTTTAACTTCTATTTTCAAATTACTAACATTTGCGTCCAATTTATAAATCAATGAACAAAAAAGTTTCTGTATTTCCTATTCCCAGTTTCCGATCACAATTTCCTTCAGCAGAATAAATGGTGACTACAAAATGCCTTCCGTTTTACATAAGGTCGTCTATTTTTGTCTTCTTTTCTGGTCATTTGAAAAAGAACTATAAAAGTAATGCATAGCGTAGCGTCCATTGCGTTTTGTGGTTATCTATGATCTTTCATTTCTTCTTAAAAAAGACGACAGGCAGGAATTGTTTGAAATTGGAATTTTTTGGTTTTCCAATTTGTAGAATTTACGAAAAATGTCAGTGACCGGTTTTGAAATCTGCTAAAATTAGTTAATTTTTGATTTCTTCTAATTTTTCACATTTCTGTACAAAAACGAACGAAAAAAAGTTGTCTTTTAGAAATCAACCAATTGCTTTGTAATTTTCAAAAAAAAATTTTATCTCTAAACCATCAGGACTTTTCTAAATTACAGTTTTTTATATCTTTGACGGAATATGTGCTATTCAGACTCAAATTACAAGTATAGTGACTTTTTATCCAAAGATACGCGGCCTATGAGAAACTAGCTTTATTCGAAATTTTCAACAAATTGATACATTCTAAACATTAAAATTTGAGATTAAATATATAAATATACTCAATAAGTTTCAATTGACTTCATGTCTTGACCGGAAAGTGAAATGGTGTGACGTATAACATTATATCAGAACATTGAACTGTTATCATTTCTCCAATCAAGAATTCACATTCTTATGTTGCGAGCGAACAAAAACTTTTCATAAATACATCAATAAAACAAACAAATGGAGTTGTGGATGAAAAACGCCGGTAGCTGTAGCCGAAGGCTCAGAGAACTACCGTAATTCAAACATATTCTTTCTTTCCGTATTAATTTTCCCGTTTTTTTACTAATTTTCGTCTAGTTTTCTGTTAATTAACCCAAAAAATTGGAAAAAAAGTTATGGTGAAAAAATGACTATAAACACACGGAAAACAAGACACATAATCTGGAAATTAAGATTATTTTAGGCTACGGTAGTTGTCGTTGTAGGATCTTCTGCCACGGCAACGGGTGTTTCTCATTCACATGACCGAGTTTTATACCAGTATAACATAGTCAAATGTTTAAATCAGCTTATGAAAGAACATTTATATATTTTCAAAACAGACACGTCCGACTGTTCGAAAGATGTTTTATCATATTTTCAATATTCAATGCTTTCTTTCTCTCTGTCCAATCTTTTTCCACCATCTGCCGTCTCATTTTTCTCTCTGCACCTATCCGTGCTTCTTTTATTATGTGTGCATCTTGTCTGAGCTGTGAAGCGACATTGGTTGTGTCGCTGCGTCTCGGAGCACATAGACTGCCTTCGACGAATGCATTAGCTGCTCTCTCCTCTCTCGCAACAGAGCATCTTCCATTTTACTCTGCAGTTGCCCTCTTTTCTTTTCATTTTCCTCCTCTACAGCCACACAAAATCTTCTTACATGAATTACATTTTCCTGTTTTTCATTTTGAATACTTCTGTTGAATTAAGAAATGAATCAAAATTTCAGATGCGTGCCGCTTGCTTCGTCCTTCTTGCTTCTCTCGCCTTGGGAGTTAGGTGAGTTCTAAATTTCAAGAACGCCGTAGAAACATTTTTTTCAGTGCCAACCTCTCGTGCTTCCAATGCACTAGCAACGAAAACCCAACTTGCTCAGTTAACGACGAGGGAGCTCTTGAGGGTTTCAAGAAGGTATCTTTTTATTTTTTCAAAAAAGACACTTATCCTATCACTTACAGTCTTGCGATCCACTTAGCGATGGGTCATTGAAGGGAACCGCTGCTATTGGATGCCGTAAAATCACTCAAGTAATACTGCAAAACTAAAAGTTTATTGAAAAATCAATACATTTGTTTAGAACGTTGAAGGAGTTCAATCTGTGGTCAGAGAGTGTGCCTACTCTGGAGACAATGTTGATGGACTCAAGAAGACTGGAAACCACGGAATTCAACTTTATTACTACCAATGCCAAAACGAACAGGTATTAAATCACTATCTAATTTTAAAAGCCAAATTTACTAAATTTCCAGGCCGGCACTCCATGCAACTCCATTGGAACCATGTCCTCTCTTTTCTCCGTTCTCACCCTCATTGCGATCTACCTTCTTCAATAGGAAAATTCCAGATTTTTTTATTGTTTTTCTCTCTATTTTTTTGGTCTTTGTCAACATTCGCTTACACACAAAACGTTTATTTACAGTTTATATATATTCACCTCTCAAAATTACCAGGTCTCAAAATGTCAGAATTTACTGTTTTAGGACTTGCATTTTGGAATGAATAGTTTTTTTCGGAATAATACAAATCACAAGTTTTTTTCTATATTGGTTTCGCTTTGACCTCTTCGAGAAGTTTCTCGCTCATCTTCTTCGCGTCTCCCAGCAACATTTGTGTGTTTTCGTTGAAGAATACCGGGTTATCAACTGCAGCGTAACCGGTTCCCAAGGTTCTCTTGACAATGATAACCTAGAAAAAATTTTTTTCTTCTGAAAATTGATTTTATGTCTAACCTGTTTAGAATTCCACACTCTCAATACAGGCATTCCGGCGATCGAGCTATTCGGATCATCTTCTGCCGCGGAATTGATGGTATCATTTGAACCGATCACAAGGGCTACGTCAGTTTCTTTGAAATCATCATTTATCTCTTCCATCTCTTCAACAATATCATAGGGTACGCCGGCTTCCGCAAGAAGGACATTGAGTTGGCCGGGCATTCGACCTGCAATATCAAACCAACTGTTCATAAGAAATTGCAACAAATTGAAATTCGTCACCTGCGACTGGATGGATAGCGAATCGGACTTTGACACCTCTTTGTTGAAGTTCCTTCACAAGTTGTGCGATAGGATACTGTGCCTGGGCTGCACACAACCCATATCCAGGAATGATAATTACTGAACGAGCGTTTAGAAGAAGATCTGCTGTCTGAAAATTTATAATTTTGAGGGAGTATTTTCTATAGCATCTTACTTCATTGCAGGCAATCTCCTTGGCAGTTCCTTCTATAGCTTTCGCTTCTCCAGTACCCTTCGATTTTGTTCCAACACCCCCGAGAATGACATTTAGTAAAGATCGATTCATGGCCTTGCACATAATATGCGACAAAATAGCTCCGGAACTACCAATAAGGGCGCCTAATACTGTGAGCAAGTTATTATCCAACATGAAACCTTCAGCACACAATGCCCAACCACTGTAGGAGTTCAAAACAGTAATGACAATCGGCATATCGGCTCCTGAAAGTTATTCAATTTTCACAATCTAGATGAAAAGAGGTCTACCTCCAATAGCCATAGTCAGTGTAACACCCATCAGACTGGAAAGTCCAACTGTTGTGCCAAGCATGCCCATACCAGTGCCAAAATCTGTTGAGTACATATAGGTTCCCAGAGCCCCCACATTTCCTGCCAGCAATGCTCCATTCAGAAGATGACGAGCTGGGAGGTAGGTAGGAGCCGATGCAAGGATTCCTTGCAGTTTTCCATAAGCCATCAAACTTCCAGTAAACGTTACTCCTCCGATGTATGCACCAAGGAACAATGCAAGTTTGGCTGCTGCGGCACTTGCTGGATCTTCCAGAAAATGTGGATACTCTTGAATGTAATTGGCAAGACACGTCAGAGTTGCAGCTAGTCCGACAAAGGAATGGAAGGCAGCAACCAGTTGAGGTAGATCGGTGACCTGAAATGAACCTAGAAATGCGTTTCGATTTTTTTCAGACTAAAACCTTGATACGATTGGCAATTCCTACTCCTAACAACGATCCTAATCCCATTGCAGCTCCCATTTGGTACAGCGTATCAATATCTGGTTGGAGAAGGCCTAATGTTGCTCCAATTCCTCCAGTGACTCCAATAATACCAAGAGCGTTTCCTACTCGGGCCGTTTTCTGGGAAGATAATCCAGCTAGAGCACCAACACAACATAACGAGGAGCCAAGATATGCGTAGGAGGTGATGAGTGGTGCAGCGGCGTATAGTCCATATCCATATCCACCAAGGAACACAGCGGCAGGGATAGAATAAAGGTAGTTGTGCTCTGGTGGGTCATCTAAACGAAACTTAAACGATTTCATAGGAAAAGTTGGAGATTACCTTTTCGCTTAAACATATCCAACATCCTTTTTGTCACCAGAAATCCACCTCCAATGTTGACAGACGAAATAAACGTCGCCAATAGGGCCATAGTTTGCGCGCTGTTCTGTGGCATCAGACCACCACCCATCAAGCATAACGCTCCAGCCGCAGTAGTTCCAGATATTGCATTTGTTACACTCATTAGTGGGGAGTGAAGCGCTGGAGTTACTCCCCATACAGTGTGATAGCCTGTAAGTTCAAAATTGATGACAGGATCTTCGGAAGACAATGGTTTACCGACAAGTCCAGATAATGCAAACGTTGTCGACATGCTTGCGATATTTGGGTTGGTTCCAGCAATGCCGAGCAGGGATACGGAACCCAGACCTGAATTCAAAGTGTATGAAAATCAATAAGGCTCTATTCACCTGAAGTCAGCATCAAAGTTTGATTTACAGTGTTTTTGAATGGAGTTAGTGGATCTGCAGTAGTTTCAGCTGTTTTTTCGGATTTTGGAGCTGCTGGTGGTGGGAAATTGATAGGTGGTGGTGGCCATTTCAGTCGACCTTCATGCACAACTAGTGCTCCGCGAGCAACCTAGAATGTAGCATTAGTAAGTTCTTACTGTTTACTATGAAATACTCTTATAAACACTTCCCGTTCTATTAAAACATTGTATACTGTATACTACTCAATATACCTCATCCTCCTGATTCACAAAGAATGTTTTGTCTTTTCCAAGATGTAACAAAAACTTTGCGATGTTGTTTGAATACAGCTCACTGCTTTGAGTCGGAAGTCTGAAAATAAGAATTCCAACAACTTCTTCGAACTTTCTCGAACCTTGATGGTAAATCTGTGAATCCAATATGCGTGACTCCGTATTTAGTGTAAACTTCTCCAGGACGAGTTGTCTCTATGTTACCACCAGATTCTGCTGCCAAGTCTACCACCACGCTTCCAGGCTTCATGGATTTTATCATTTCCTGAAATCAATTTAGGTTTTAGTTCTTCTTCCCATCCACTATAAATACCTCTGTAATCAAAACCGGTGCCCGTTTCCCTGGAATCAAAGCAGTCGTAATGATAATATCCACATCTTTGCATTGCTCAGCGAAAAGTTTCATTTCTGCTTCGATGAATTCCTTGCTCATTTCTTTTGCATAACCACCACCTCCTTCTCCATCTTCTTTGATATTCACTGTCAAGAATTGAGCCCCAAGAGACTCGACATGCTCTTTAACAGCAGCTCTTGTATCGAAACCTCGGACCACTGCCCCCATTCCTCTCGCAGTTCCAATCGCACTTAATCCAGCAACACCTCCACCGATAACCAACACTTTTGCCGGTGGCACTTTTCCAGCAGCCGTAATTTGGCCGGTGAAAAATCTTCCAAAATGGTTGGCTGCTTCAATTACTGCACGATATCCGGCAATGTTGGCCATGGAGGACAAGGCGTCAAAAACTTGGGCACGACTGATTCTTGGAACACAGTCCATCGCGAAAACGGTTTTGTCGGTTTTCGTGAGTGCATCGAGAAGTTTTTTGTTTTGTCCAGGATGGATGAAAGAGATAAGGGTGCTTCCAGATTTCAGTTTCGAAACTTCTAACTCAGTTGGTGGACGAATCTAGAAAAAATTCATTTAGAAAATATACCCACCAGAGTGTTTATGAACATTTTCTTTCAAAAATCAATGAAACTATTTTTCGAGAGGAATATGGGAGCATAAAAATTTACAGAAGATTATTTGAATGATTTTCCAATAGGATCGGAGAATAATTTTTAACTGAATTTTCTCAGGAAGTATGGAATGGAAAATGTTTTATGCTTGTTCACAGTACTCCAAATTTCTAACTATATTCATTAACGCTATTTGAATTCAGAAAAAAAGTTTTTGAGTTGAAGAGCAAGACATTTTGGGTTTTGAATTATATAGTAATTTACTGAATATATTATTCTATCTTTTTTAGAATTGAAAAGTTTATAAAATGGAGTTTAAAAATGAAATGAAATTAGTATATTCTATGGAAAAAAACGGATTTTTCGAAAAGAAAACCATTTTCCAAGACAATGTTCATGAATATGGCTTCAGGTTTTTTTAAATATGGGAAATCCCGAACTTGAAAAAAAATTTCAGCCAACTTTCCCGACTACAATTTTTCTCAAAACTGTTTTCCAGAAAATATGTCTGACGGTTTTATGGTAAAAATACATATTTCGCTTTCTTCTCTCACAATCCCCATATTCGATATCCATCACTCACTTTCAATAGAACATCTGCATTGAAAACATCATCCACACTTGTCACAGTTGCTCCATTTTTAGCATAGTCTGCATTCGAGTACCCAGCCCATGTCCCTGCATCCTCTTCAACCTAGAAACCAAAAATGTTGTCATTTTCCCTCCCTCATATAAAATTCGCTCACCAAAACAGAAATCCCATTTTTCTGAAGAAGGGCCACGCCAGTTGGACTCAAAGAAACACGCTTTTCTCCTGGAAACTTTTTTTTCGTTTTCATTAGTACACAAGAAATTGCTTTTTTACCCGGAAAAATCTCTTTGGGCACTGCAACTTTTAATTTTGAATACTCGATTTTTTTGGTTCCACTCGAAAACAGCCGATAGAGTCTTGTGACCTTTGAGCGCAGAATGACCATTCTGAAACAGAGAAAATATTTGGAAGTATTGGGTAAGACCAAACGTGTGGAGGACGATAATTGTTGTTTACCAGGGAAGGCACACAAGAGATATCGCCAAGGTCATCAGCAATGACGTTCTTTTTTGTATCGAGCAATGATACAAACATTTTTGGTAACGGATTACTGAGAATAAAATGAAACAACTGAAGTAAAAAAAAGAAGAAAAATAGCAGCTTTCAAACGGAGCGCATGCAAAAAAAGAGACGAATTTTTGTGCTGCGCGAAGCGGCGTCACGTGGTGTTGTGGAACACACATAAACAAAACTCGACCACTGACAAATAGGACGAGTATTTTTCCTCACGAACTAACTGGATGAATACTCTGTTCACTTATCAGGCTATAACTGTGATTGGAGAACAATTGTACTCTGATCATGATAAACAAGAATATAGGAGAAGGACACTATAATTTTTGGTCATTGAAAAATACAGGAAAACACGTTAGAAATGATCCGAATGATGAAGTGCTACTTTTAGGAATGATGAAGTGCTACTTTTCATAGAAAATTATTGTTTATTACCTGTAGAGAAAAAAATGGTTTAGAAAAAAATGCTAAGAAAGGAAAAAAAACGTGATGTGATTAATTTTGCCCTGCTGGTTTGTATATAGTAAACAATTGTTATCAAATATGTATGTTTCTCAAGGAAAGAAGAGAAAATGTATGACTTGTTAAAAACTGAATGTAACAAGAAAAATAAAAGTACAAATTCGACACCGTGAAAGCCCAAATTTCGCTCAAAACTTCGAATTTTCCACAACTTGGATTATCTAAAATTAAAAAAATAAAATTTTTGAGAAATTTTCTGAACATTGAAACGTCCTAGAAATTGAGAAAATTGTTTTTGAAAAATTCTGTTTTTCACTGAAAAGCAATTTTTGATACTCGATTATTTGAAAGAATCGCTGGCAATAAATCACTCGAGGAATATGAATGGGATTGATATTTGAGGGGGGGGGGGATGAGAATCAGTTCACAACCTGGAATGAATCAAAACAACTAGACAGAACTAAATAAAGTCGTGGCAAGTACACCAAAATTTTTTGTTTGTTTTTAGTTTGAAGGTTATAGTAAATCAATTTAGTTGAGAGCAAGAAGATCGACAAGACGGGGTTCCTGGAGAAGAAGGTGATTCTGAAACCAAAGTTTTAAAGATTTTTCTATTTATCAAGGGTACCTTCAGAGATTCAAGATCATAACGGATGGCTAATTCCATTTTCTGCTTTGAGCGGACGTTGCAGCGTACATCGTACATCAAGTTGTTTTCGCAGAGCATTGTGATCCGTTGGCAGTCATAGTAATGGCTTAGCTCCAAAAGCTCAGTGATGTTGGCCCCTGCAAAATTAAATTTTCACTTTTGCTCTCAAGTCCCCTTTGTTTACATACGAGTAATTCTAAATCCAGTTGGATAAGCGTATATGCAATTTAGCAAGTTTCTAAATGAACAAGACGAGATCCCTTTGAGCTCGATTGGTTTCGTGAGGTCGGAAGACTCGGAGAATGGACCGTTGAATAGAACACGGAAGAATTGTGAGACCATGCTGAGCAGCTGAAAAATGTTGATTAGTTTTTTCGAGTGCTTCAAAAATCTCTTTACAAATGTGTGGACATGAAACTCTTCATCTTCCACTTGTAGGACAGCATTGGTCTGCTCGAAAGGACGACTGAAGTCTATGCCATCGAATTGGCTCTCACTGCAAACAAACAAAATTTTGCTTGTGATTTTTTACAAGAGAGCAAAAAAAGTGCATTGTTGTGTACTTACTGAATGGTCTGGTCAATTTCTAGCTGCACGTGGTGGCCGCCAGGCAGCCACTGATGAACAACTGACTCTCCACTTCTCGCGAATTGTGAGGTCTGCAACATAGTACGTTTTCTGTCAATTAATCAGGAAAGTGATTTTTCTGAATGGTCTGAGTTGATAGGATTTTCTGTGACTCACGAAAGTGGAACTAGAGATGAAATCGGTGCAAGTGATGATGAGATCAATTGAGGTAAATTCAGATACTTCGGATAAAAGGGTGAAGACGATTTGTTGTTTTTCAAATATGATCCTCCTGAAACCACACGGATTAGAAATGCGGAGCAATGTTTATGACAGATTTGGTGATAAACAAAGGATTTTGAATCTGAAATTATAAGAGCGTTAAAATAAATCCAGAACGCGTTCCTCGTGATGAGGGGTCTCGTTTATTTTGGAACATCAGAAAAAACATTAAGGAAGAAACCAGAAATCAAATGAGAAGGAAGGAAAAACCTTGGGGAAACTTAAAACTATTATTGTTACGTCTAACTCTTAGAGATTAAACTCAGAAATATTGGAAATCGTAATTCAAAAAAAATTCAAAAAAAAACTGTAGTTACAGACCCCTTACATTGATACCGATGAAAATGAAAAACAGGACTTACCATTTGAATCCATCAATATTAAATTCCGTATTTACATGTCTCGGATTGACGTAGTAGTAACGATTTTCCAACTGTAAAAATAAACAAAATTAGTTCTTATACCTGTAAACATGTGTACTTACATCAATTATAGTCGTTGAATCGGAAGTACTACTAGTGTCGATCAGCATTTCTGGTTGGCACAAGGCGCGCTCGAGGACGACGGACTATAGTGGCTCTGTGAGTGGGGTGCGAGTGGGGCAGAAGAAGAAAAAGAAGGAAGAAGAAGGATAAGGAGAAGTCGGTGATTGCCTCGCCCTCCAGTTGCACTTTTAATCGGTGTAAAACTTGAAACCAGTGATAACACAAAACAGTGAGTTTCTATACGATGTTGGCTCTCGGAACCGAGAGTCTAGAAGTGTCTTCAGCTGATAATGATACAGCTCTCCTCTCCGCGCTGAGCTGAAAGAAATAAGAGATCCTTGATAACAATATGCGGTTTCTAATTAATAAAAGAAGTATCTCTTTTTGATTTCTACTATACGATTTGGCAGGTTACTCTCTATTTTTGGAAACGACGGCAACACCAGACGGCAAAAAAAGAAGGGAGAAAAAAAAGAAAAAAAAAAGAGAAAAATTCTCATGAGCACATAGGCAACACAGCCAGAGCGTCTCCTCTTTTCACCACGCGCACTTGTAATGCAGAATATAGCAATCATATTCTCACGGCTTTTAGTACACACTAGTTTTTTGGTTTCTGAAACAGCGCCTGGCGTCCCGTCGCCACTGAAAAAAGTGGATACAAGAGGGTGTGAGAGAAAACATCAACAGAGGATGATGAGCATGAGGACTTGACACAACACCGTGTGACAACGGCTAAAGAGATTTCTTTTCCAGCTTCATTTTAGTAAAGCATACGGATTTTCGTAAAATGTGCAGATAAGAGAAAACGGGAGAATTGGGAAATATGGGAAATGTGGAATTGTAGTTGTATCAGAGCAGAAGAATACAAAAATATAAAGTGAGAGAGACAGAAAAGAAGATGCGAATTGTACAAAGATTTATAAATCAGAACTTCTTCCGACACAACACCAAATTTGCGATCGCGTTTCGAAGTGCACTTCCGGAAACCAAGTAGGCGAGACATTTACTTCCACGGAAAATGGGTGCAATAAAAAGCAGGAAGAGGCAGAGGTTGTTGTCTTCGTATCTGGAAAAAAAAATACTAGTATAGTGATAAGGAAAACGGAAACAACAGCTGGACACAAAGAAAAAAAACGTTTGCTGACTAACAGTGTACAAATATTGTAGATGAGTGTCTGAATAAGGAGAAACAGCGAGACGATGATGAAGTTTATGGATACTTTCAGTTCGGTGGACACTCGAGTCGTTCGCCTTGGAGCCAATACTGCATTTCCGCTGTTCACCACCGACACCTGCATCATTTCCATTTGTGGTGGGGCAACCTAGCAAATACTATCAACTTTGAGAATTGAATTTAGACAAAACATGGACCGGAAAAGCGAAATTGTTCGAAATGGTTTTTCTGATAGTATAGATATAGTTTCGTGAAACTCACGGTGGCACTCTTTTCAGAGGCGAAGACGGATTCCTTAATA
The DNA here is from genome assembly GCF_000004555.2 of Caenorhabditis briggsae. Classification (NCBI taxonomy): domain Eukaryota; kingdom Metazoa; phylum Nematoda; class Chromadorea; order Rhabditida; family Rhabditidae; genus Caenorhabditis; species Caenorhabditis briggsae. The sequence continues at coordinate 11,533,202 of NC_013491.2, read as the reverse complement.
GTGCTCAATTTGTAAACAATCAAAATATCAGTCAGTGCGAGACAGAAGAAAACAATACCCTGAAATCAACCGGAAATGAAATATTTTTTGTTTTGAGATCACTGATAAGTAAAAATACCTGAACAACATAGTTAAGATAAAAGAAGAAGTTGACCAATGGTTTGCCTCTTGTCTCAGACCACCCCCAGAATTCCGGATGGAAAATGATTGGGAATTCGGGAGACCAAAGATAGCATACGGAGAGCATGGATAGAAAAATAATCGCGATTATAACAATGATGGTTTTTTTCTGTGTGAAACGAGCATAGTAGAGGGTGCCGTAGACGGCCAAAATGTGAGAGGCAGCGATGGCAATCAAGGAGTAGAGTTGGATGAACCAGCATGAGTAGGTGGTGAAGTGGAATAGTTTGGTTGGAAAATCATCTGAAAATATACTTTTTCCCTTTCAAAGGTTATAGTTTATAAACGGAACCAAGCGTCAGAGATTATGCAAAATAAAACATTCTTGTTTTCTCCAATTTTTTGGTTTCTGTAGAAGTGGTCAACTGACAAATTTTGTTTCTATTAGTGGTAGTGTGTTGTTAACTGATCTTTTAAAAATAAGAACAACCATAAACTCGGATAATGTTACGGTAAAAGGGTACCATGAAAAAATAGTCAGAAATTTTGCTATTAGCCTTTCGAGGCTCTAAACTTGTAAGACTAACGTTGGAGGTGCCTGGTCGCTACCAGTGGAGCTACTGTGGCGGAAGTTGATCCTCCGACCAATTTCATATAACTGTGTAATCGGCACAAAAGCCACCCAATGTGGTAACTTGAATCATCCCGTCAACATGCATACCCTAATTTCTGAATAACTACCCTCCTTTAATTAATAATCACGTGTATTTTATTCTGATTTTTCTCTGTCTAATCAGAACCCCTGTGCAAAACCTTCTGTAACTTTCTGATCTCTGCCCAGACGAGATTCCCACGAATGACTCAATTTTCAGTTATTTTCTAGTTCTAGTCTAGTCTAAGATCTTACGTGGCAGCCAAATTCAACAAATTTCCCAACTTAGGCTTTTTTCATGGACCGTTTCATTTTCAATAAAACGGAAAACAGACTTTGTCAAATTTTGATCTTGTTTGAGACTTAATTCCCATAAGCGGTCTATAATAAGTTCCCACGCTGGTACCACCCACAACAAACTTGATATTGGGAATATGTTAAGCCCACGCGGGAAAAGACATTACTAAACAAACATTCAAATCATACTTCTGAGTATGAGACTACGGTAACTCTTTTCAATAAACCAACAAGCGGAGTTTGAAGATTTTGACAAAATCTACATTCATATTAGGGAAGTTAGAATTCTCTTTCAAAACAGAACCCAGTTTAAAGTTTGCTATAAACTTTCAAGTTTTGCAGTATTCCAATTTTCCTTTTCTCTGAAATTTTAAGTACCTACCGTAGTTGGCTGACAGCCGGAAGAGTGGCCGGTTAAGAATCTCAGAAGGAACATCGAATACCAATCTCGAGCCCACATCCACAGTACACGCGAAGAAGTGGAGCGCCAACAACAGGAAAGTGGAAGAGTTCCGTAGCACTCGATCATTCAGAATAGCAGCATTGATAAGAAGATTCCAGAACATTCCCCAAACACACATCAACGCTTTCAAGTAGACCAAAGACATAATCTGAAATTTTAAAAAATGGTAGATGACAAATCGTCAAAATATAAAAGTTTAGGATGTATCATAAGGAACAATAGAAAATTTGGAAATAAATCCGTACAAGAGGTACAAGAGTTATTCTCAAAAGAAACCCAAATATAGAAAAGCGGGGAAGCAAATTCTTGAAAGAAATATTGGATTACTGTGGTTCTTGGTAAATAAAATCTGCCGAGGGTGGGGTGAACATAATTCTTGACTTTTGGAAAATTCAATTAGCTTAACCGATTGCCTATCAAAGCACAATATTTTCGAAAGTTAACAGCTTTGATTGATTGCCAAAATTTAATTTTAACGGAAATGTTTCGGCATCGAAAATGAGGAAGTTTGTGGAGTTAACTCAGAAATCAAAAAATTGGATCACTAAAATTGGGTAGACACAAACTACCTCCGGTGGCAAAGGAGAAGGAACAAAAAATCAAATGGCACCTTTTGTAGAAGGGTACAGAGCAGGTGAAAAGTGGGCGGGGAGTTTCTTCGTTTGAGCTCTGGGAAATTTTCAGTCACGCTGCATTTGGATTTTTAGATGTTGCTATGAGTCGCACACAATATTCTCACGCCTTCGCTACCATGTGCCAATGAAAGTTACCAGAAAGAATGACAAAAAAGAGTTGATATCAGCAGAATGTTGTCCTCGTGATAGGACATGGGAAACTAGGGCGATCTATAACATCTGTGACTGATATCTGATTTTGTAGACAGACACTAGCGTAAACGTCAGCACCATATGACGGTCAGTAGAAAAATCATCTGGGATTCGACTTTCAGACAAGAAGCATTGCACTTTTGGCCTGAATGTTTGAGACTGTTCATATTTAATATGAAACCGTAATGTCAAAAGAAACTGAGAATTTCATTGAAATTGTTCATGAAACTTCTTCAGATTTTGAAAAATTTCTAACTCCTAACTTTTTGAAACTTTTAAAATCTCGGTATATTATGAATACTTGAAATTCACAATAACATTAATGAAGATGCAATGGTCAACTTTAGACTTTTTTGTTGTTCTTTAAAAGATATTGGAAGTTGATTAACTAATCAATTATATCAGAATAACATCACAAATGATTCATTAGTGAAACATTTCCAAATATCTTCCACAACCACAGAAAAAAATTTTAATTTGAAGTTGACGGTCCGGGTGTAATTTTTTTGGAAAGAACACAAGACAAAACTAATACACTGCTGGACATAATTATAAGTTCGCTTTGAATTTCAAGTTTTCTAGAAAACTGTGAATATAGACTGAAAAGCATATGAACGCAATAAACACCCAAAAATGCACATTTCTCAAGAATCTGATTTCCGTTCTGCACACTTCTGGAAAAATCTACCACTTTTTGAGGCAATGATATAAAAAATTATTCTGCAAATAAAAACAATAGGCTATTGCTCGAAAATAGCTATGCACGTAGTTCTGTATTTCAAGGCAAGAGTAATACGAAAAACAATTTGCAGGGTTTGTAGGTCTGAAATGAGTCTAGACATATATCTGACTTTTTCTAGAAACTAATAATGAACTATAACACAAGCAAAAGTTGAACAAAAGTTGAACAAAATAGATTTACACATTATTTTTGAGCTCTCAGTAAATTCAAGGTGTTAATAGGTCTACATTTTCAGGCTATGTTAAATCGAAAATCAATTTGCAAACATCAGGAAGTGTGCAAAAAGCAATACCACTTTCTGAAATGATCTTTTTAGAACATCACATCCAATTTAACTTCACAGAAATTTACAAATTTTCAAAACGAAGGGGATGTTTTTGAAATTATGAAAAAAGCATACTTGTCAAATTCCGCGCCGACCCGGTGACCCGGCCCTGGTGACCCGGCCCGCCGGGCCGGGCCGGGTCGAAAAAAAAATCTTCCGGCCCGGCCCGGTCGGCCCGGGTACCTGATTTTTAAAATTTTTTTGAGAGAAAATGATTGAAATTTACTTTTTAAAAAAATTCCTGGGAAAATCCACCCTTACAAAAATGTGAAACTTTGATATTTTTCCGAAAATTTAATAAAAACTTCGAAAAAATTCCAAAATTTCAGATTTTTGACATTTCAGAACCTGACCCGGGCCGGGTCGACCCGCCGGGCCGGGCTGGGCCGGAGAATTTTTCATTTCGACCCGGCCCGGCCCGGCCAGTTACAAGTATGGAAAAAGTGTTTGCATATGAAAGTCAAATTGAAACAGAAAATGTTCCTGAAAATTGCGTAGGCAACTGAACTTGATGATATCAAGAAAGATACGCATACTCATTTGTACATGTTCTAAAAATAAAATTCTGCAGGTGAAATGGATTTTTAGAAGAAAAAATCGCTGGATTTAAACGTTTTATTGTGAAGTCAAAGTTCGACGGCATTTCTGCAATATCTGAAATAATTATGTTTACAGTTAAGTCAGAAGTTATGCCATTTCAAGAATAGAGCCAGATCTCGAAAAAATAGACCCGAGTGATTAGGAAGAGAATGACGTCCATAGATCGGTTTCTACGATTTTCAAAAACGAGCGTTATCTGAAATGAATGTAGTATAATCTCATGAAGATTCACTTTTAAAATATACTGTAATAAGTCAATTTTTTTTAATCTGCCATATCTAAGATTTTGAATCATTCGCTAACAATTATCATTCGCTAACAATTATCATTCGCTAACAATTATCATTCGCTAACAATTATCGCCATGTCTGCCATGGCGCCTCCGGCCAAGAGGAAATTTCATTCGAGCCTGGATTCCGAGCCTCCTCAATTTGTGGCATATGAAGATTATCTTGCATTGCACAAGCACGTAATTGTCCTAACCGACATTATCCAGCAAATCCGAGATGGACTAATTGAAGAAGGATCCACCAAACTTGGTAAGACAATTGCGAATACTTGCCAGACCGCTCCCGACCCGCCCCAACTTGGACCTCCTGTCTCAGCTCCTGCTGAAGTATTTGTCGATGCCGTCTCTACCCCCGCTCCCTCTTCCTCTACCAAATCGTTCGCCAATGCTGTCCTATCTTCCATGACTACCTCTGCTGAGCGCACTTCAACTCCAGTCGACCCTACTGAAATCGCTAAGCAGGCCTATCAACTCCTGGAAAAGTCTACTAGAGCTGTGATCGAACGTGCCCCTGATGATAAATCCCCAAATCAAGACCGAAAAGACTCTGAACTCATTGCCGCCATCGCTAACAAGCACTCGCTTCCAATCCCATCACAGGTGTATCGTCATGTTTGCTCTTCCCGTTTCCGTCCTCTCAAATTGCAGTTCTCATCCAAATCCGAACGTGACACCTTCCTCAAAGGATTCAATAAGATCAAGAACGATGAGCCACTCCTGAACACCATCGAGCCCAAACTCCGAGCCCGCCGTGACCTGACCCGATCTGAACTCGAAACCCTTCGTGCATCCAGAAAGTTCGTATACGATGAGAACCTGAAGGCGAAGACCACCAAATACATCATGCAAGATATCCACTACAAGCTCAATGATAAGCCACGTCCTTTTGTGTAAGTGCCTGCACTGTTTCTTTCCCTCATTCCAACCCCCTCGTTATCACAGCTTCCTCTTCCCGTCCCACCCAACAGTCCAGAATTTCTATTGATCCTTCCATTCCATCTGCACCTCTCTCGTCTCCACTCAATCCCTCTCCCCCGTTGACTCTCTCGAACTATGATGACATGTGCATTAAGGTTTTACTTGCTAACGTTAGAGGCGTAGCCACTATCTCCAAAATTCATCTCCTTATTGATATTTTTTGCCTCCTCTTCTCAACATCTCCTCGCCTTGTCCGAAACTTTCCTCGACGACTCCATCTCCTCTTCTCTATTCCATCAACGTGGACTAGAGATTCTCCGTTTCGACAGAGACCCTCTTGTTCATCACAAAAAAAGAGGAGGTGGGGTTGCTTTCCTATTTAAACCGACCATTTCACTCTCGACTCTTCCTCTTAATATGGACCGTCATTATCCTCTTCATCTTTCTGAAATACTAGCTTGCTCTGTGTCCCCGTCCTCATCGTATCCCTCTAATGTTCCTTCCTTCTCTCCCTTCACTATTGCCCTAGTTTATAGGCCACCTGACTCCTCTACTTCCCAAACTTCCTCCCTCATTGCTCATCTAGATAACTTCCTCCCTCTTGATTCCACCATTCTTGTTGGTGATTTTAATTTCCCCAGTTTATCCTGGAATCCCCCTAACCATAATCATCAGTTTGTCTCTTTTCTCACTTCTAGAGGTCTTCACCAACATGTCTCTTTCCCAACTCGGGTCTCCGATACCTCAGCTAACATCCTGGACCTTGTAATCTCCTCTGATGATCTTCCTCTTTCTAACGTCGCCGTCGAGCCTCCTCTGCTTAACTCTGACCACTTTGCCGTCAAGTTCCACATTCTTCCTACCACTCTCACTCCTCTATCCCCATCCATATCTCGCCCTCGTTTATGGTTCAAGAAATGCAATTTGCGCGCCCTCAACTCCGATCTCGCCACCATCGACTGGGACCTCTCATTTAGTACTTTGCCTTCTCCTTCCGAAAAATTCACTAAATTTATTGATATTCTTTCCACACTTATTCGTAATCATACTCCTCTGCTTCC
>NC_013491.2:11497039-11526765 GCF_000004555.2 Caenorhabditis briggsae | reverse complement strand
TCCTAGGAAAATTCTCCATGTTCGAACTCGTATCAAATCTCTCACTCGAACAATCATTAAGAAAATGGTAAGTGACGAATTCCGAATCCTCTCAGCCCCACACTGTCGTGCTGCCCGCGCCCTCACCAAAAGTAGAATTAGATCTTCACCTAAAGTCCCACCTCTTTCTGCTAATGGCTGTCTTATAACCTCTGAACACGAAAAATCCACCCTTTTCACCAAAACATTCTCTTCTAATTATAATCATCTCACTTCATCCGCATCCATCTCTCCCGCAATAAGTCATCAGCATCTTCCTTTTTCTGGCTCTGACCTTGAAATCTTCGATCCCTGGATAATTGAGAAGCTTCTTCGCAAACTCCCGCCTCGTTGTGGCTATTCTCCCCATTCGACCAGGTACATCATCAACTTCTCATCCAGAAACTTGCTAGCTTTGGAATCCCTAAATCTTACGTAGCTTGGTTCTCCTCGTTTCTCTCTGGTCGAACGTTCTCTGTCAAAATCTATGATTTTATTGGACCTCCTTCCTCTGTCATTCCCTCTGGTGTTCCTCAAGGATCAGTCTCCGGTCCCTTACTATTTCTCATATTCATCAATGATCTGCTCTTAGAACTTGAACAAATTCCCTCTCTTCACCTTGCCGCCTTTGCTGATGATATCAAACTGTATTCTCATGACCCAATCGCCCTTCAAACTGGTATCAACATGGTTGTAAATTGGGCTTCCGCCAACCATCTCCCTCTTGCCCACTCTAAAACTGCCCTTCTTCGCCTAGGTTCCCATAATTCTTCCCATCCTCTCAATATTGCGGGTGTCACACTTACTCCCTCCTCCTCCGTCCGAGACTTGGGACTCATTACTGATTCCTCTCTCAAATTCTCTGCTCACATCAACAAAATCACATCTTTAGCTCTTCTCCGCTCCAAACAACTCTTAAAGTCATTTAGATCTAAGTCTCCAGAATTCTACATTCATCTTTCCAAATGCTATGTTCTCCCGATTCTTGAATATTTTTCTGTAGTTTATTCCCCTCCGCCTTCTTCTCGCCTTGCTCTAAAACTAGAATCTCCCTTAAGATTTTTCTCTAAGTGTATTTTCCAGCGTTGTAATATCCAGTACAGCTCCTACTCTGATCGTCTCTCTATCCTCAATATGTTCTCCATTCGTCATCGTAGGCTAAAAGCTTAACTAATTCTTCTCCATAAATTGTTAAATGGCTCCGCCTACTTTCCTAACCTTAATGCACATGTCAAATACTCCTCCTCCCCTCGTCGCCCTATGAACTTAATTATTGTTCAGCCCTACTCCTCTGACTATTTTTCTTCAATTGTTCCCATGTGGAACGCCATCACTTCCCAAGTTACCCGATTTCTCCTACCTTCCGAGTTTGAATCCTTAATTCCTTCCAGTATTACCCGCTATTGATTTATTTGCTCCCTATTTTTTCTTTTCTCTTCTTATACCGGTTCATTGTTCCTGTGTCAAATATCTTAATTATCCCGTTTCCCCTCCCCTACTTAGATCGGCCTCGTGAGGGGCATTCTTTCTGAGTCTTTCATGTCCTGCCCTCTATTGTTTCATTACCTGGTCAATAAATTAATTCAATTAAATTCAATGCACAAAAATCTACTTTTTCGTAATCTTATCTCATCCGATTTCTCCTTGACAGCTATTGTTTCACATCATCTCTTCTATACTATTTTCTCCACCATCACCACTTTTGTCTGTTGTGTATTGTACTACGCTGTAGGGTCAAAGATAAGACACACTAGTTATGTGTCTGCGTATTTTCAATCAGAATACTATTTTGTCATACCTGTTTCCTTTTTACCTCGCGTGTTGGAAGACATTATTAATTGTTCGATATTCTTTTTTCAAAAAAAAAGTTTAACGATTGCTCATTTTCAGCTCATAATAATGCTCGCATCCGCGTGGGAATTTGCTAAACGAAACAAAGGAAAAATCATTGCCGGTAAGTCAACGATTTTAAATGAAGTGGTATTTATGTCGAAATTTCTTTCAGGTGGAGTTTTGGTTGGAAGTGCTATTGCATATATAAGTACGTCATCAAAATCCGTAGTTTTAGAGAAACACACAACAGCAGCAGAATTACCAAATCAAGTAAGATATTCACTCTGAAAAAAATCATTTTAACATTACGAAAGTTTTTTCAGGCTCGAAGGCACTACATCTTTGATTCCACTCACCGATCTTGTGATCAATCCATCACAGACCTCATTCCATCAGTTGTCACACAGATTCAGGTATTTTCAAAATTGGAAGTATTGTTTATATACATACAATTTAGGCTCGATTCGATGTTGAAACCATACAAGATAAGCTGAAAAACACGCCAGATCTCACAGCAGAGCAGAAGATTCAACTATGGGATCAGCTGAAAGTAAATTCAATAGAAGTTAGAAAAAAACTGAAATTTGAATTTCAGAAAAATGTGTTTTGTCGAATTGTCTCTGTTGCATTTGGATTCTCAATTCTTACTTTGACTCTAAAGGCGCAAATTTCCATTTTGGCAGCAGATACTTGTGCACAGTTTGAAGAAAGGAATAAGAAACCGACATGGTGTGAAATGAAGCTCATATCCGAATTTTATATTTTCCAATTCAGGCAAAGTTACATACCAGAGTCAATGAGCTCCATGTTTGTCAAGAACGGGTCAATTCAGACAGATAATCCAATGGATATAGGAAATCGCAGAATTTTTTTGCAATGTGTGCAATATTTCACCCTTCGAGGTAACACCGAGCGTTCTTCTGAATTTTACATTATCTAATTTTTAGGTATTCCTGAGCTTATGGAATTTGTTGCTGAAGCCGTATCTGCAGAACTGCAACATTGGAAACTGACAGATGTCAAGACGAAACATGAAATGCGAGATTTCTTCGACAAGGTCTCATACAGAATCAGTTTCTCTGGATTGCTGACAAAACTGGTTGCTCCATTAGATGAAGATGTGGTAGGGAGCCATATTTCAAAAAAATTTTAAATGAATTTATTCATTTCAGAATGCGGGCTCATCAGTAATGAAACTTCTGCTGAAGTTGACAAATAATTTAGAATCCAGCAAAAGTATCCACGTTTTGAGCAGCTTACTTGACTTCTATTTTTCTGCCGCGCTCAAGGTATTTATAAAATATTATTCAATAGTTGAAAACCTATGAAAAATTTTCAGATGGTTGGTCAGGAAGAGCAGTCGCTTGTCAAATATGTTCCAGCGTTCTCCAACTCGTTCCCAGTTTTGACGTCTACTGCATTCGACAGTCCCTTATTCAATTCGTTGTATTCTTCAGATATCCATCAGTTTTCTGTTTATGTTTTCAACTCATAAAACCGAAAAATGCTAATGTATGATAATTGTTTTGTTTGAATTGATGATTTTGACTTTCTCTTTCTCCTACCGACGATTGTTTCCTGTTTGAAACTGTGTTTCTCTAAATTTGCAATCTAATTTTCTTAATGAAAGTGTCCACGAATTATGTTTTCTAATAGATAGTTGACTGATTCAGTAAAAGACGATAGTTTCATAGTTTTTTCAGCTTTGAAATTTGCTTTAATCAGTTTTTCGGTAGCCAGAAGGGAATTTGTTTTGGTCAGTTTCACTTTTCTGTACTATAAGAGAAAGAAAGTGCAATTCTGATCATCTAAACATTCCATATCATCATCACCTCATCGTCCTTGACCATCACCTTCTTCCGCGTCTACAACAGATCGATATCTAGCCACTCTCCATCTTTATAAAGTCTGCACTTTGGAACGCAGCTATCTCTAGTTTTCAACGAAACACCCATATCTTATCACAGAATTTTTCATGCATTTTTGTGTAAAGTTTTCTTCAATGTCTCTTCAGTTAACTTAGAAGCAATAAAAGTTTCGCCTCTCGCCGGGCTAGCCATCCCTAACTCTATTCTTTCTCTTCAATTTCTTTTCAACAACTCATCCCACCTAGTGTATGAGATGCGACTGTTGTTGTTTGTTGTTTTCAAAAATTTTCTTCGTTTTTTGAAAATTATTATTCTTCAATTTTCCATTACTCGAATTTTCTAGGTATGGCGGAAGGACAAGCACCAGCACCACCACAACCAGAGGGGGATCAAGAATGCATGTGCACCCAGGATAAGGTTCTCCAGTTTCTGAACAAAATGGCTGATGTGAGTGGAAACTTGAACTTTAGGGAAAGCATTGAAAATCTGAATTTTAGGAGAGTGGAATTAAAGATTTGACTGATCCAGCTCTCGCCGAGTTTCTGACCGATAGTGATGCGCTGAAAGGAATTAGAGATCTTTTCCACTATCCGAAGGCTGGAACTCTTCCGGATGGTGAGCAATTGATACCTGCATCTAATAAAAACATTAATTTTCAGTTGATCCTACCCTTGTTGACCCAAATGCTGATAGCATTTACCTCTGTGGTAATTCTCTTGGACTAATGCCAAAAGTCACTGAAGAGGTTATGAAAGAGCATTTGGATAAGTGGGCTAAGATGTGAGTCCTAAAATCTAACCGCTGAATTTTAATCTATCTTCTCAGGGGAGTCTTCGGACATATGACTGGAGAAGTTCCATGGGCCCACTCCGATGAGCACTGCCTTGAAGGTGTCGGCCGTCTTGTAGGAGCTAAGAAGGAGGAAGTGTCAATAGCCAACAGTCTCACTGTCAATATTCACGTTTTATTAGTAAGAATTCATTGTTTTGAAAAAACGAATTGGTTTACTTCAATTTTCAGACGGCCTTCTACAAGCCAACCGAAACTCGCCACAAGATTCTTTTAGAGTCTAAAGCTTTCCCATCTGATCATTACGCCATTGAATCTCAAATCCGTCTGAAAGGAAGAACCGTCGAAGAAAGTATGGTGTGCATGGAGCCAAGAGAAGGAGAAGAGACTCTTCGCACCGAAGATATCATCGACTACATTGAAAATAATGGAGATGAAATTGCTATCGTCTTTTTCTCCGGAATCCAATACTATACTGGACAGCTCTTTGACATCAAAGCAATCACTGAGGCTGGACACAGAAAAGTAAAATAAAATTAAGATATCAGTTCCACATGTGAATTGTTTCAGGGCTGCCTCGTTGGATGGGATCTGGCTCACGCTTTTGCCAACGTCCCACTCCATCTTCACTGGTGGGATGTGGACTTTGCTGCTTGGTGCTCTTACAAATACGGATGCACTGGGGCTGGGTCCATAGCTGGACTCTTTGTCCATGAGAGATTCTTGCATGACAAGAGAGATCGTATGTTGGGATGGTGGAGTCACAAGATGTCCTCGAGATTCACAATGGACAATGGTAAAATTCTGACGAATTTGATTGCTAATTGTTGTTTTATACTTTCAGTCCTTGACCTTGATGAAGGAGCTGCGGGATACAGAATCAGTAACCCACCAATTCATTGCGTGGCTGCTATGCTTGGAAGCTTAAAGGTACCTGATTTAAGTAATTATCTTTTAGAAAAAATAATGTTTCAGATCTTTGATCAAGTCTCCCTCGAGAACCTTCGCAGTCGTTCTTGCTACCTTACTGGATACTTGGAGTATCTCGTCAAGACACTCTTCGGAGAAAACTCAGAGCAAAGAACCACTAAGCTCTCTATTTTGATCATCACTCCAGAAAACTTCCATCAACGTGGTTGCCAACTTTCTCTGAAATTCTCCTCTCCAATCGACGTCATTTATCCAGAGCTTGTTAAGCGTGGTGTAGCGGTATGCTCTCATAACTCTGCTTTCAACAAGAAATGTTGCTTTTCAGGTCGACAAGAGATACCCCAACGTCATCCGTGTTGCTCCAGTCCATCTTTACAACAACTACGTTGACGTTCGCAGATTCATCTCTGTGCTTCAAGAAGTTGCACATATCGTCGAAGATCACGCTTAATGTGTTATTTCTGATTTGCTTTAGTACGTTTGTTGCCTTTGCCATATATGAATCATAGAGAAATACTTCATTGGCTGCAAACTTTTGTAAAAACCAGTTTATCTGTGATATGCGACCATTTCTAAAAGACTACAAAGATCTAATGATTGATCATTTTTATATCTAAAGATTTGCAAATCCCTAAACTTTATTATTGTGGCGAAACTAAACAATAATTTCTCATTGTTTTTACGTTACGTAATAATATATACACAAACTGTTGAAATCGGAGCCACGTAACATTATACCTCTTAACTTGATACCTGTAAAAGATTGAACATTTGTTAGCTCTGTTATAAACAATAGATTTTTAAAAATATACGTTGATTCTTTCCAATCAAAAAAAAACCAGAAACTTAATTTACAAGAATTCATTGTTTGTTTCAAATGAACTGGTGGAAAAAAACAAACTAATACACTTGAAGACAAAATAAAACACAAAAATTTCACTTTTTGTTTCATACTGTTCACCGATACTTTCAGGTGAATAAACAAAAAGTGGAGATTGTACAATCGGGAAAACTAGCAAAGCTCGTTTTAGGACACAAATGGCAAATCAAAAGGAATTGCAAAAAAAGCTACTAATCAAGTAGAGTCATTGGAAAACGTTGTACAATTCACAGAATGTGTGGGGTGACTAGGGACAAAAAACTAGTATGAGTTGATCAAGTGTTTTGATCGACCAGCAAGCAATTTGAATAGGGTTGGAAGTCAAGTTGAAATATGACAGCGATTGGAATGTGTGGGTGGGAATACAGGGAAAAATATTCTATAAAAATACAGATGAAATATGTACCTGCATTGTGAAAGAAAAAGAGCACAAACAAGCGAGAAATGAATTGCGAAAACTGGCTAGATGGGCACCATGGGGTCATAGAAACTTGGGTTGAAGAGTGTTGTTGACTAGAATAATACGTGAACATGAAAGTACGTAAATATTACATATGAGAAGATAAACGCGGGTTGTGAACAAGAATATTTACTTGGGACCGGTTGAATTGGCATCTGATGAGCTTCCGAAGAGAAGGGTCACTTTTTGAAGGTGATGACCAAAGAAGATGGCCAAGAAAAGTAGTCCAAAAGCCATGGCGGAACGGTTACGGGATCCGGTCAATGGGCGAACGAGGTCGAGAATCGAGGCGACAACGAAGAGAGCAATTTTGAGGAGCTCGACGACAATGTTACCAGCTGTGAGAGCCACGCGTTGCCAGACATTGCTTGTAAGCTTCACTTGTCGGACATCCACCAATGCGTTCTCGATTCTGACCATCTAAAAAATGAGAATTGGTTTTAACTGACAGGGAAAGAATGGAGAAGTGAATCTGAAAATGCGCTATTCATATTGAAAGCCTGGTATATTTCCCAAACCTATCATACTTCTTCTAATAGAAGCCCATCGGAACTGTCCACGTTGAGTTCATTTATCTCAGTTCTTTCAAAAGATATCAAGAATCTGTCTACTGATTAAATATTGGCGATATTATGAAAAAATGTATCTGTTAAAAGCTTCAAATATATCTCATATTAACGCAGATGATTGATTTAAAAATTTCGGGTTTGTGTGGGCTTCTATTAGAAGAAATACGGTAATCTGGAATCCCAAGAGGAAGTTTTTACCCAAAAATTGTGATAATAGGCAGTGGACCGAAATTGAGCCTTTCAGAAGCTCTAGATAAAAACCTGAAGCGCAATTCTTTCTTGGCATCGTTCGCCAAGCTGACACAACACCCATTATTCATCAATCAAAAACTTACGTGATTCTGCAAAGACTCCATATTCTCCTCAACAGTCCGGAAGCGATCATTGTGCTGATAGTCGACACGTGTCGCCATCAAGTTCTGCTCCTTTAGCGCAGCAATCTCAGCTTGCTGCAATTCGACAGCCTCATTGAGCAATTCCTCGAGCTTCGTCGTCTTGAAACGCTCCTCTTCCAAAGCTTCAGCGTAGAAACGGATTTCCTTTTTGATCTCGTCCTAAACAAAATTTAATGAAATTTCATAATTTACCGCAATTCTTACCTCAAGTCTGTCATATTTTCTATCAATCATGAGCAAGTGATTCAGAATTCCGTTGAGATGATCGTGAATGGCACTGAAGCCATCATCGCCGTTCGTCGGTCCGTGATTGTTCGAGTTAGCATTGCTAGAGTTGAAGTAGAGACTGTTGTCGCAAGTGTGGTACTGAAAATGTGGTTTTGAGATTCCGAAATATGGAAATCGAAATTACAGGCAAGTTGGAAGTCTCATCTGCAACACTATCGGGACGTGAGTCTGGTGAGCTATGCTCCTCAATCTTGAAGGTGCTAACGGGCTCCAAAGTGCTAAGCGTAAGATTTGGCGGCAACGTGGAACTTCCACGCACAGACTCGCGATTCTTCTTTTCTTTATGTTCGGCATCCTCAGCGTCGGCACTTTTGCGTGCAGTGGTGAAGAACGTGGATTGTCCGGTCTTTCCAACTGAAATCAGAAAGCCATTTTGAGTGAGAGCGTACATCGGTTTTGCGGGGTTCCAGAAAGAACCTTGTGTGACACATCGGAACGCAAACATTTTTCCGAATTTGGCGCAGAGATTAGATATGTTTATCAAGCAGATTGAGAGTGAAACGTTTGGCATATTTTCTTTCGAAATGTACTATGATGTATTACAAAGTCAACTGATGAGGCATATCTGCGCAAATATCATCCAAGATTTTCTGTATAAAACATGCCTCTCAAAGGGAAAAATTCACATTTTCTCTCGTCAAAGCTTAAAGCATGTTTTCTACAAAATCTGTTTTTTTCCTCGTCCTTCTCCCAGTTGTCGCTTATTGCTATAAGTGTGCAGTATCTGACAGCGCCACTGACAACGGTGTCTCAGATTGCTCATCGTCTAACTTCTGTGTCACGTGAGTTCATTGATTTGTTATACTTTCAAATACTAAATATTTCCAGCATGGAAGAGTACAATGCCAATGGAGACTGGGTCAAGGAAGTCAGACAATGCGACCATATAAATTGCCGAGTGAGTTTTTCAATTTTTTTTCGAAAATTTATTTAATTTTTTTAGTCCAACGGAAAGCGCAGCGTCTACAACCCAGCTGGACTTACTACCACAACCTATGATTGCTGTACTGGAGACTACTGTAACAGTGCTACAAGCAAAGGACTTATTGCTCTCCCTGTCCTAATTTTGTCCTATGTTCTTTTCAAGTGATTCTAATAAAACTCATTTGTTGTTGATGGCGTTGTTTTCTTACCTCCAACATTTCCATTATGAGTACTGCTCACATTGTCTGCCGAGAAAGCCGACTTGACACGTTGAGCCAACTCAATTGGGGCATTTACCATGGTTTCGGTCATTCCCTTTGCTTTTCTGAAACAACGAGCAATGTTAGTTAAAAGGGAGAAAAAGAGAAAAAAAAATTGGGATTCAAAATACTGGAGGAGACATTTAGATGCCAAAGTAGTGGTGGTAGTCAAGGGAAGCATCTACTCGAAAAGAGGGTGAATGTCGTTTTTCGAAAAAAAAAACCAATCTATATTTTGTCGCTTTTTTTCTCTAGATTGGATTCTAAAATATAACACGCTACATTTTGTCAATCACAGAAATGGCAATGAAGCTAGAAATGTCGTTTTTGGCAGAAAGAAAATTTTCTTTTCCTATCAGCCTTCCCACACAGAATGGATTTGATAGGATTCCGTTTATTTTAAGGACTTGTGAAAAAATCAAAATGTTCGAATTTCGCTCAAATGCCATTCGGTTTTGCAGATGTCTTTTGTGTGAGATGGCATTTAGTTTTTTTTTCGATTTTTCAAGAAAATTGAATGAACATCCTCCGGATGCACCAGAGCACAATTAGCTCTGAGTGAAGGTTCTGGAGGATGGGCGGTTTCCGTTTGTTCCTATCGCTCTTATCAATGTCATGGTACGAATCAGGCAATAAAAAGGGACGGTCCTATTTGCATAAATCATACCGTTCCTTTTTTTTCCTATCACCGATACATACCAACCTTCTCCTTATCTTTTTATTTTTTGCTTTCTGAAAATCCATTGTTATAGCTCACCTTATTCCGACCGGAAACACACGCGATTTCGACGGACTTGGCTCATACTCTCCGGCGTCGACCTGCCTCAGGCGCTCCTCGTAGTCAATCAGCTTCTTCTGGAATAAGGAAATTGTGAGTTGTGAGAAGTAAAAGTTTTGGGGAAAAAGAATTTGACTAATGATGTGTTAGGAAATGGATCTAGAAGAGTAGAAAACTTGCTTATGTGAAAATGGCAACTTGGCTTTAAGCTAATTGTTATAGCAGTGAGTATTTTACACTCAAACTAAATGCTAATATTCTTAAAGTTACAGTTGGCTGAGGAGAGAATTTAACTGACAGATGTATTTTGCTCAGCTAATCAGTTCAACATATACTTCCCTTTCATTCATAGTGGGAGTGAAGAGATTCAAAAAGACTAAATTCTTTATCTGTTCTTACTAACTTTGTGCAAGCGTTCGGCTGAATTGGTTCCTTACAGTTCAGATCCCTATGGCCTAGTAACCGAAAAATATTTTGAAAACATTTTTTTAAAATTTCTGAACGATATCAAAAAATGTTCAGCTGGAAAAATATTATTGATTCATTAGAGATTATACGGTAAAACTCTAGCCTCCGTATTCAACACAGTTTCTAGCAGTAGCTCTATTCTACATATATATCCATATTACATTTTTATACAGTAACCTCAATTTTCGATATTTTTTAATGATTTACTCAGATTTTCCTCTTACCTGAAGTGTCTCTGTTTCCTGTGTATGTTTTTTGTTTTGTCTCTCAAAGTTGTTTCTGATACGAGCTCTTTGCGGGTTGTCTGGTCCGATGCCGCGTGACATTTCCGACTGTTTCGTGACTGTGAGGAACTTCTCCACGTCGGCTGAAAAATAAAATGAACAGTTTTCATTAGTCCATTTTCGGGATACTCACCTTCTCGTTTCTCGTTCAATGCTCTGAGCTTGTCTTTGATCTCCACCAACTTTTGTACAATTTTCGCTTTTTCTCGCTCATCCCCAATCGAGCTACACGCTCCCTCTGAGGATTTCAGACTTGCCGAGTCTGTTGTCATCTGGAAGAGGCGCATGTTTGAACAAATCCAGAATATGTAGATAAAGAGAAGTTCAGTTTTTCAAGATTGAAAAAAAGTGAATTGAGAAGGGAATAGGAAGACAAGTGACAAAGACCGATTTGAACGTACTGATTCGAAATCTGATATCGAACAGGAAAAAAGAAAAGCGAAACTAGCGAAAGGGTCTTGCTTGTTGCCCCCCGATGATGCCCCCGTGTATTTCCACCGCTGCAAGCTTCTTCTTCTTTTTCTTATTCTTTCTGTTCGCTAGTCCCGCCACAAAGAAACCAAAAACAGGCTACACTTTTCCTTCCAAAAATGGTGGATTGACCGATAACTCTTATCGGCACTTTTGAGAGAAAATCGGAGAACTTTGATAACGATTTTTGTAATGCCTTTTATCACTAAAATTCAATCATACCACCAATCCATCATTAGGAAGAAAAATGAAGATCGAAGGGAAGAAACGAGAAATTCTTTTAGAGGATGACGATAGTATATATATATACCAATAACAACATGATTCATCGTCACCCTCTCTCTGTTCTAATGGACTTTGTAATGCAAAAAAACGTTTGATGAAACATTTCCGGCTTTAAAACGCACTCAAAAACAGGAATCAAACAATTTTTTCTGGTTTCTCACTCTGGTCAACATAAAAAGAAACAGTCTGATGACTCATATTGTTATTGAACAGAAAAAATAAACGGGACAAAGTGCGCTCTGTCCTCTTTCCAACCTTAAAACTTACGCAATGAAATTTGCGATTCCCGAACATTCAGGAATATCTTATCAGTAATCAGACGACATTTTTCATGCCCAAAGAAGTGAAATCGGAATAATAGATTTTTGAGAGAAGCGAGCGAGAAAAAATGTGTTTCCAACACCCCACACTTTTCCCAATTAGCCGATATTCACAATGCATAACAAGAAGTGATGAGAAATAATAGTAAAAAGGAAGTCACTGTTTTCGATAAAAATCAAAATAACATATTAGAAGTTGTGTGGGGAGAGGGACACAGTAAACTGAAGAGTGTGTCAACACTCAACAGGGTTGTCCAAAACGAACGCAAGTGTCGCTACCGTAGATCAAACCTATTGAAGGCTGACTAGTTTGACCATTGGTTGTCACTTCAAAAAAAACTCATAAAGTGATGGTAATGGAAGTTGCTCATATGTGAAAAATACTAGTGAAATTGAAGTTTGAAGGTCTCCTGCACTTCTAACCGGAACATAATTCATGACGATAGAATAGAAGAATAGAAAACGAGTGAGAGCAAGAAATGTTTTACTTCTATGGGTTGTTTTTTCGGACCAAAAGCAAAATAGTGCATGTATTCGCCTTTTCCAAGTATGTAAAAGCTATCCATCCGGGATGTGAAAAGCCCAACATGGAGGGTCCAAAAGACTCTGTTAGTTGTGAAATGACTCTGGGCTATGGGAGGGCGTTGATGTCAATCAAACCACTTTTGAAGATTGACTAAAAAAATTTCTTAGTTTTTTCTTCTTCCATCTTAGTCAACAGGAAATAAGAGGGAGGAATCAAGCGCATTTTCATTTGCCCGTACCCGGTCGTGAAAAGATGGAAGCGGAGGGAATAAAAAACTTCTGCAGGCAGGAAAACTACGCAAATGGAGACAAAAAACGGGGTAGGGAAGAGGATTGGCGGAGGCCGGACGAACGGACTCTGGCGGACACCGCGCAGTCCGATACAAACACTCATTTCTCACAAACCGCATTTAGGGAGTTCTATGAGGCGAGGATAGAAAAGAAATAGAGGCAACAAAACTGAAGGAAAACTATTGGGAAAAAGCCGTCAAAACAAAATATAGGGGTTAGAGTTCAACTTTTTTTTTTCGTTCTATGGGGATGCTTTGTTCCGAAAAGCTAGTGAAAACGAGGCTCGAAAATACAAATTTCAGAACTGTCAAAACGAAACAAGCACTGAAAATGTAGACAGTGGACAAGGCGGGTAAGTACTTTTCTTATCAAAAATTTCTCCCCTCCTCCACCATTTTTTATTTCCAAAACTACACCGTTGACCATTATTCAGCCCTACTCAGAAATTGCATTCTGATCGGTGGAATGCAGGGGGTAAAGTTCTCTTTTTTGTTAGTTTGTTGAGATTACAATTCTTTGATTAATTAAAAGAAAAGAACATGCGAATAGAATGAACTGGAATACTCTATAGTTCCAAATTTCAACGAAAAAAGCGATGCTACGTCAATTCTTATCAAACAGTACGAAATACTCAAAAAACAATGTTAACCCATGCGGAGAAATTGTTATTCTTCCCCCCCCCCCCCCCCCAGCTACTGAGCACCCCGATGTCTGGTCAATCACCAAGAGAAAACAGTAAACAATACAGAGCGCCGCATCAATCAGAAATTTAGCTTACTTGGTTTATAGAAACAATTCATTTTTTTGCTCACTAGCTTTGCCAGAAGAAAAAAAATGGAATATACAGATTAGAAGTTTTATCTATTAGAAGTTTTATCTAGCTAAAACTATGAATTTACTCTTGCCACTATTTATTTTTTTTCAATGCCTGAATTTAATCAAACGGAAGCATTTTCAATTTCCGATGCCGGTAGCGCACGCGATAAACGTTTCGAAATAAGCAATCACTCAAAATAGAATGCCATACCCATTCCATAAAAAACAATAAATGACCTTGCGAGCATACAAACGCTATATACTCATTGAAAACGAGGCGAACAGCTCAATAAAACCCCCAACGAAAAAGAAAATTAGCTCGGAAACCGGTCGAAAAGAAAACAACAATATTAAAAACCCCAATAAAAACAAAAGAATGGGTTATGCCAAACGATTTACCCGGATGGACAATGTCCCCCACCCGACAAGGGTACGCGCTGTACGCAAACACACACGCGCAACGTTGCGGACCTCGTATTGTTTTGTTTTATCGGAGTGTTCGCGGGGTCCCCCCTCTTACCCATAGTCCTCTCATCTCGAACAGCTGTGCAATGCGGCGATCCCTCATTAGATTAGTCTCGTAGCAGGAGTCGTCGTTTTGTCGTTTCGTCTGATGAAAAGAAGATTTGTGAGGTGATATCTGGCGGCAAGAGTTGTATAAAGATGGTCATAAATATTTTTTATTATCATGGACACTTATTCATTATAAAGATAACAAAATACATTAGGTTGAATTACAGAAAATGGGTGAATGAGTACAAAAGCAAGTGACTAACAGGTTCCATATTTTTTTCGGGGTTTCGGAATCACACATATGACTGGAAGTTTTTTTATACAGAACAGAAAATAATAAGGGGAGGAGACTAGAAAGATGAATACTTTGTCCAATACACATTCCTTTCATTAAACAATGTACTTTAAACTACCTATAAAAAAGAAAAGAGAAGAATTTCTCGAAAATCGGAAGATGGTGGTGTAATCAAGAGTGATTAGATAATATTTCTTGAGTGATTGATGTTGTGAAATGTTGCCGATTTTTTCAAAAAAAAATTCTAAGAGAGTTGCATATATCAAAATGCAGAGTACCCGCTTTAGCAAACAAGGATAATATTATTATGATGAAAAAATCAGAGAGCAACAAAAAACTCAGTGAATGATAGGGAAAAAAACGCTTGAAAGGTCTAGATGATCAAACTGTACATAATAGCATTACAATCGAAACGGTTGATAAACTCGCTGCCTTTCTCTTTTCGATACGGCAATTGATCTTCTGTTTTTGTTGTTGTTGTAAGGGATT
This sequence comes from Caenorhabditis briggsae, assembly GCF_000004555.2. NCBI lineage: Eukaryota > Metazoa > Nematoda > Chromadorea > Rhabditida > Rhabditidae > Caenorhabditis > Caenorhabditis briggsae. The sequence continues at coordinate 11,512,016 of NC_013491.2, read as the reverse complement.
ATAATTAATCTAGCAGAGACTGTTCGTAGGTTTGAGAACTGAACAAACACCCGGATTATATATATACAACCACGCTCATGAAACAACTCACGGTTTCTTCATTAGTTTCTGATGGGGGTAATCCACTTGGTTGTTCGATGATTCATCGGATATCACTCGTCGCGACACATTGGCATCCGAGTATGCTTTCGCGAGAAATCTGCAGAAGAGATTAATTATTTTTTTGATGGAGCAGCAATGGGATGACTCACTGCTCATCCACAACTTGTGGCTCATTGTTATCCTTATCTTTTTTTTCCTCCTTGGGGATCGCCTCGATATCATAGCTATCAAAGTCAGAGTTGAGAAGAAGATAGTTGTGAGAGTTTGCGGGTCGGAACTTGTATCCAACCACAATGAAGAACAAGAAGGTGATGATTTCGACGGCAGCGACTATCACCCATTCCAGGTTGTATGGGAAGAGGAACTGAAAATTGTAATCCGATTTAATAGAGCTTGAAAAAGGCGGTATGGGCTCTAAGAGGCTGAATCTAATGAACTAAAGCAATGATGTAGAACATTGTAGACCAATAATTTGAACTTCCTTTAAATTGGAAAAACTAGCAAACGTCAACTGAAATGAGTAACTATAAAAAAAAACATCTGCGAGCTAAAAAAAGTGTTCTTAATATTCTGACAAGCACGTCGTCTGTTCACTGTATTATGATACCGTATTTTTCTAATAGAAGCCCGCCTAAACTGTCAACGTTAAGCTCAATTATCTCAAGTTCTTTGAAAGATATGAAACATTTGTCTACTGATGAAATATTGGTGATATTATGCTAAATAACTTATCTGTTGACAACCTTTTAATATTTTTTCATGAATCGAGATAATCGAGTTTAAAGTTAGTGGGTTAAGTGAGCTTTTAACAGAGATAGTTGAGCTCAAAGAGCAAGGCTTAACTAGTCTATTATGGCTTTTTGAACTAAAAACCTCAAAAACTAGGTGCAACTCAACATTTTTTAACCGGAGCTGTGAAAAATCTAAGATCACATCATCAGCTGTACCCACAGCTCTTTTCTCAATCCTCACCTTAAAGAGCACACTGAAGAATCGAGTACAATAGATGTAGATGATGACGAGTATATAAAATTGGCGGAATAAGCGCAATTTTTCCAAGTTCGCTGCAGCTTTTCCATCCGTCATCGCTCCGTCATGCAAGTGTTGAATGGACCTAAACGTCATTGAATGTCAGCATTTTCAATAGGATTGAAAACCAACCACACAATTGGTAGTCCAACCAGAAAACAACATAGGATGTCAAGGAAGACAAACAGTTTCAACCAAAGCTGATGGCTCTCCGTTCCGATTTCAGATTCGCTGAGGATAATCAGAAAGATGTTGTCGAGAACCTAAAAATTCAAACTTTTTGGATTTTTTAAACCACCAAATTTACCTGGACAGGAAGGACAAACATGAACAGTTTGCGGTCACGATCTGTCAAGAACTGCTTTATAAATGTGTAGCCTGTTCCAATGAGAATGAGTGTTCCAAAAAGAAGAAGTCCTTTGAGTCTGAAGAGTTTCAAAAATCAAACACTAGTTTCATTTTAAAAAAAACTCTACAAATGAGTGATGTAGTAGAGAACCGCCCAAATCTCCTTTTGCATGCCATATTTGCTCAAAAAATAGTAATTGAGTCCGTGGAAAAACAGTGACACGGATTTTAAGAAGACCAACACCGTCATAAACTTGTGAACTCTATAGATGTTGTCAGAGCTGTAAATTAAAGTTTTTGGTGAATCGTTTATCGTTTTGTTACCTGGATCTACACAGCAGATGACACCAGTAAATAGACAGACCGAAGAACATAATTGACATGTATAAATAGATTTGAGGTTTTGGGATTTCGCTCAATGAGAGATAGGAGTGCCTGTTCCTCTCCACCATATCGACTGTCAGGTCCACAGCCACACGATCACTAAAATCAAGAAGATTCTTTTTATTTCATCATCTCTGCAAAAATAAATGAGCACCTGTATCCGTGTGCTCTGTAATTGTAGCAGTTATGGAACATAAAAACGTACTGTCCGACAATTTTTCCGTCAAAACGGATCGACATCTGCAAGCAATATTAGATCTAGTTGCTAATTCAGGAAATAAGTCGCTTACGTTTGTCGAAAAATGATTCTCATTGTCCACTTGCAGCGGAATATAATTGTCGTAGGCGATTTCTGGTGCACCGGGGTTCAGAAACCTTCCGAACAAATTGCGGAACCACCCACGCTGCTCGATAGGGGCCGTCGGGTTATCCGGTTTGAGCTCTTCCGGTTTTGGTATGCGAACGGCATCTTGAGTTTCACAGCTGAAAAAAATTTTCTTTGAACTTTCGATCTATAAAATGGGAGAACACATACTCTCTGGCAGATTCGCAGATCCGTATGAATTTTCCGATTCCACTGCGATAAACTCGCAAGCGTTTGTTCGGGAGGTCGGCGAAGAAGAAGATCGCGTCGTAGCCTTGGTCAGTTTGCTGGAAAAGTGAAAATTAGGGCAAAAATTGAAATAATTATCAATTTTTGTTTTTTATTATCATTCTTGTCTGTCGGCAACGAATATTGGGGCCGAAAATTTACTAAAAGGCTTATTGTCGGTTCAAAATCCCTGTTTTCTTTTTTGCAAGCTATTTAATTGTGCTTTCCTTTCCAAATTCTTAAAAATGTGTTGGATTTTTTCAGAGAATTTTTTTTGTGTACTTTTATACTTTTTAGAATTACATCGTTTCGTTTAACCTCAATCCGCCTGTTTTACCACCACGCCAAGAGCTATTTTTTTCAGCTGTCCATTTTTTGAATACTCATTTACAGTTCCTCATTCTCCCTTATTTTCTAATCACTCACTTGTAACTGGCAAACGTGAGGATTCGATCCGACTCCTCTCGTTATAATCGAGCCCAAAGAAAGCGAGAATCCGATGACACCCTGCAAAAATCGATATAATTCCACCTTTCCTGTGCTGCTCTCACTAATTTATCGGCATTTTCGGTCGAGTCGACAGAATCTTTGATTTTTTCAGGAACAGTAAAATTGTTGATAGCAATGTTCAGAGTACCGTTGACACCATATCCAAATTCACTGATAATGATATTTCTTCGCGAGTCGTCCTGTAAATATTAGTTCTTCGTTTTGTTTGCCTATTTTGTGCCTACCCGGAGTGCTAGATGATGGAATTTGCCTGTTATTGTACAGATAACAATGGTCAGAAGTAATATTCGAAGCCACATTCAAGTTTTTATCTGTAACAAAGGTTTAAAGTTTTTGAAAACAAAAAAAAACGCATTTCAATAGATTTTTCTGTCGAACCAAAAACACGAGGTATGCAATTGACTGGTAAAGACTTTTAGACGTCGAATACTAAACTGAAATGTCACTCGGCAAACTTGAAAAGGGCGTATGGGCGCATCGAAACGTCTGTTGTGTCTAAAAACAAAACTATGGAGAGGAAAATGCGCTCCGTTGATAGAGAGGAGACTCTCGCCTTAATGCATCAAGTAGTCGTAACGTCTTCTCTGTGTGGCTAATGGAGGTCAAACCAAAATAAAGAGGGGTATGAGAAATCGGGTCTTCTCTTAACACTGATGACTAATTTGATGGGAAATAAGCCCAATTATCTTGAAATGAAGGGTTTGAGAATGACTGAAAAGAGAACGCCTATTCCGGAAGCATAACTTGACATCTATATTCACAGTTTTCTTACTGATAATCTCAGTAAGATTAGTTGAGTTAATTTCAGCTCTCCTTACTCTCATTTTTAGGATGATTTTTTCATATTCCAATATTTCTCGGATTCCCAATATCTTCATCCAAAATGCCTTTTAGGGTTATCTCATCGTCCTATCCCAGAGATTTTTATCTTCAAGCTATTCTTCTCTTATTGCATTGGGTCATCTACAGCAGCCACTGCTATTATCGTCGCAAGTGGAGGCCAAGTATTCTTTGTGTCTCCAGTCCTGACCTACATTTTTCTGTGTATCGACGGAGATGTTCTTTTGAAAAAGATCGAGTTCATTTCGTTTCGTATTCGTTGATTTTGCCTTGATCCAATTGGATTTTATTTTGTGATCTCAGCAAAGGTTTATAAGGATTGATTCTTTTGGTTCTTATGTATTAGATTTTCAGAAGCCAAGCCAATAGTTTTTTAAGGATCTTAGATTAACGCCAAAATCAAAATGGATTCGATTTGTTTTTTTTTTACAATTTCGGAATCCAATTTTGAAATTCAATCCATCCAGTAGAATCAACTTGTGTTCTATAGACTTTGCCGTTCCTCGTAATGTTTTAAGTTTCCTTCTCTCATTAAATGTCTCTAATTCATCCAACTTCCCATTTTTATGTATTTCCAATTTTAGGACGTTTATACGCAACGCGACCGCGACGCACCACTCTCCTGACGTGTATTAGGAGTTGTCTTCCATCCTCGATTCTCGGCCAGCAACGTTGCGCTCAACGATTGGTCGGCTGACTCTGCGTCTCTTCGCTCTTTTACTGCGAGAGCCTTCGTTTGTGCTGACGTTGCCTTCTCCCCGCTCTTTAGGCCACGTCGACATGTCGGGCAGTTCGGACGTGTTTCTCTTCCCCCTCTTGCCCTCTTCTCTCGCTCTCCATTTCTGTTACCTTCACAATCCCACCGTCAGTTTGCTCTCTTCTTTTCATCGGATGACGGTACTCCTCTTTCTCAGTTGACCTTGAGCATTCGGGCGGTCTGTATCGGGAGACATTAATGCAGAAGGCGACCTACAAACCAAGGAAATCCGCACGCATTCTGTCTCAAGGACTGACCTTGGATGGCTTTCTCCGTGATCCCTTTTTGATTTAATATCCCATTCTCTCATCTTTCTTCTTTTTTCTTCTTGTAAATTTTTTAGGCCTAAATTAATTTTTCTCTTTTTCCAGGAAGGTAAATCAAACACACAGTATGAAGACCTTATTCTTATTGGGCCTCATCGCCCTCACCGCCGTCAGTGTCTACTGCGAGGAAGAGGAAAAGACCGAGAAGAAGGAGACCAAGTACGGAACCATCATCGGTATCGATCTCGGAACCACCTATTCCTGTGTTGGAGTCTACAAGAACGGACGTGTTGAAATCATCGCTAACGACCAAGGTAAGCAAACTTTCTATTTTAGGAATTAGCAGGATCATCCTCTCACTAACATCATTTTGACGAATTATTTTCCAGGAAACCGTATCACCCCATCGTACGTTGCCTTCTCTGGAGAGCAAGGAGACCGTCTTATCGGAGATGCCGCCAAGAACCAGCTCACCATCAACCCAGAAAACACCATCTTCGATGCCAAACGTCTCATCGGAAGAGATTACAATGACAAGACTGTTCAAGCCGATATCAAGCACTGGCCATTCAAGGTTCTCGACAAGAGCAACAAGCCATCCGTCGAAGTCAAGGTTGGAGCTGACAACAAGCAGTTCACCCCAGAAGAAGTCTCCGCTATGGTTCTCGTCAAGATGAAGGAGATCGCCGAGTCCTACCTCGGAAAGGAAGTCAAGCACGCCGTCGTCACCGTCCCAGCTTACTTCAACGATGCCCAGCGTCAAGCCACTAAAGATGCCGGAACCATCGCTGGATTGAACGTCGTTCGTATCATTAACGAGCCAACCGCCGCCGCCATCGCCTACGGACTTGACAAGAAGGACGGTGAGTTAGTAGAGAGAAAACAGAAAGACCTCTAATATTTGTACGTGGACTACCTTTACCAATGACCGTTTTGTGCAAACAATAGACTTTCGGTCAGTGACTGGTACAGGTTCGCTCATTCGATTGAGGCAATGACAGTGCTGTGTTTGCACAACTCTAGATCCAAATCTAGTGTTTCGAAAACTAGATTTGCTCATTAATAGGGAATTGAGGGACTAGACAATGAACAATAATGTTTTTTCAGGAGAACGCAACATCCTCGTCTTCGATCTTGGAGGTGGTACCTTCGATGTGTCCATGCTCACCATTGACAACGGAGTCTTCGAGGTCTTGGCCACCAACGGAGACACTCACTTGGGAGGAGAAGATTTCGATCAACGTGTCATGGAATACTTCATCAAGCTCTACAAGAAGAAGTCCGGAAAGGATCTCCGCAAGGACAAGCGCGCTGTTCAGAAGCTCCGTCGTGAAGTCGAGAAGGCCAAGAGAGCTCTCTCCACCCAACACCAAACCAAGGTTGAGATCGAGTCCCTCTTCGACGGAGAAGACTTCTCTGAAACCCTCACCCGTGCCAAGTTCGAGGAGCTTAACATGGACCTCTTCCGCGCTACCCTCAAGCCAGTCCAGAAGGTTCTTGAAGACTCTGACCTTAAGAAGGATGACGTTCACGAGATTGTTCTTGTCGGAGGATCTACCAGAATTCCAAAGGTTCAACAACTCATCAAGGAGTTCTTCAACGGAAAGGAGCCATCCCGCGGAATCAACCCTGATGAGGCCGTCGCCTACGGAGCCGCCGTTCAAGGAGGAGTTATCTCTGGAGAGGAAGACACTGGAGAGATCGTTCTTCTCGACGTCAACCCACTTACCATGGGTATCGAGACTGTCGGAGGAGTCATGACCAAGCTTATCTCCCGTAACACCGTCATCCCAACCAAGAAGTCTCAAGTCTTCTCCACCGCCGCCGACAACCAACCAACTGTCACCATCCAGGTAAGTAATGATTGACATAAGGGGAATGTTTTGAAGGATGGAGAGTGAACTAGCCAGATAATTATTTTTTTTTTCTTACAGGTCTTCGAAGGAGAACGCCCAATGACCAAGGACAACCATCAGCTCGGAAAATTCGATCTTACCGGAATCCCACCAGCACCACGTGGAGTCCCACAAATCGAGGTTACCTTTGAGATTGACGTCAACGGAATCCTTCACGTTACCGCTGAGGATAAGGGAACAGGAAACAAGAACAAGATCACTATCACCAACGACCAAAACAGACTCAGCCCTGAAGACATCGAGCGTATGATCAACGACGCCGAGAAGTTCGCTGAGGATGACAAGAAGGTCAAGGAGAAAGCTGAGGCTCGCAACGAGCTTGAGTCTTACGCCTACAGTCTTAAGAACCAGATTGGAGACAAAGAAAAGCTCGGAGGAAAGCTTGATGAGGATGACAAGAAGACCATTGAGGAGGCCGTCGATGAGGCTATCTCTTGGCTCGGATCCAACGCTGATGCTTCTGCTGAAGAGCTCAAGGAGCAGAAAAAGGAGCTCGAGGGCAAGGTTCAACCAATTGTTTCCAAGCTTTACAAGGATGGAGGAGCCGGAGGAGAAGAGGCTCCAGAGGAGGGATCCGACGACAAGGACGAGCTCTAAATCAATCGAATTCTCGAACGCTAATAATAATAATTTATTTGTTTTTCATGTTGAAACTCTCCTAAATTGTTTTTGTTTTTACCAACCTTACAAAAAACCAAAATTTCCCTTTTTTTATAGTTTTTTCTTCTTTCCTTTTCTCTCATCTTCACACGCGGTCTAAATAGTGTTTTAACTAAGAAATGGCTCTCCCTCTCATCACCTGGAAGTACCTTTGTCATAGAACCAACTCTTGTGTTTGTGAAAAATTTCCCAGCGTTTTACTTTGCCTTACTGGTCTTCATCTATTTATTTGCAATTGTCATATGGACATTGTTTTGGAATGAATTTCAATTTATTTTTTGAAAAATCCGGTTGTTTTTATTTTTTTCAGTGTCTGATAAGAAGTGGTGATAGGAAACTATCATTGTCAATTGAAAAATTCTTAGAGATACAACGAAGATGAAAGGATCATTTAAACTATTATTGATAAAATTCTGGAAAGAATAAAAATAGATTATCGAACATTTTTGAACTTCATTGAAATGAAATACTCGAAATACCTGCAGAAATTATTATTTCAGGTGTGAATTTTCCAAAAATAGATTTTCCGAGTATAATTGGAATAATGGAAAAAATTCAGACAAAACTTGAATGTGAGCAAAAAAGAACTGGATACGATGTCATTTCAAAAATGAATATGAAAAAAATGCAATGGAAAACTTATGAAAATTTTTATTTACAAGAGCTAAGACATGAAATTTTTTATTTACAATATTTCGTAACTTTTATTTTCCTCCTGGGAATCCATAACGTCCATAACCTCCTGACGGCTGGTTGAATCTGTTGGATCTGTAATCCTTTTGTCCCCAATGAGTCTGTCATCTCCAGTCGTCATAAAGATTGTTCAAGTCACGCTCGTATCCTCCCCGACGTCTGTAGTTGTCCCGTACATCGTGACGGTTGTAGTCCCATAATCATCAAGATAATAGTTTTACTCACTTTCTCAAGGAATCTCTCATAAGAGCTTGGCCACCCATAACGATTTCCACCTGGTCCAGCGAGAGCGGTAGCCAAAAGCATGACGAAGGCCAAGAATACAGCGAAGGAGTTCATCGTTGATGATGATGTTATGACCATCGAATTCAATTCTTTTTATATCAAATTTTCTAGCAGCGTCTTATGTCTTAATGTTTTAACTTCCCGTCATTGTTTTTTATTAGCTGGTCAACTTTGTCAAGTTCGTTATCATCGCCATGAACTGTCAGACCGTGATGTTAGCGCGGTGTGATTTGACCAATAACAATAGAAAATCGGAAGTGATAGCTAAAGTTCAGTTTCAAGTAAAAAAAAAAGCTAAGAAATATACGGTGATTCATAAAAGTGATGTCATACAAAAATTGCTTGGAATTATAACAGTGACAAGAGCTTGAACAATGGTCCCATGAAAAATCGTAAAATAAAATTACATAGAGTTAGCTTTCGCATGTTTCCAGCAAGTCACCTTTTTCACCAGGTAAAATTGAAATCACACGAAAAGGTTCAAAACGCCAATGATCTTATCTACAAACCGAAAGGTCTCGAGTCGACATGTGGGTCGACCGACAACAAGAGCGACAATGCCCTCACGCGTTTACACTGTGTCTGAGTCGACTCGCGTCGACTAATGCCTCACGCGTTGCGTGTCGACGCGTATCGACACAAGTCGACATTCTCCGAGAGGACTACACGAGAGCGTGAACTGAACTATTTGATTTTGCACGTTTTTTAGTGGATTTTTTATGGTTTTTTAGCATTGTGTTGCTCTGAAAATGAGCAACTTAGTTTTTTGTTTGTTTCGTCTAAGAAAACCGACAACAACTTGTATTTTTGTATTACATATTATGCTTATCCGGCGTCGATGAACCTTCTGGCTGAAAATTTGATTAAAGGCGCATTGCCGGTCCTGAAGCAAAAACAACGACTGTTATCACAGATAAATTTGTTCGTCTTTGATACAGTACTTTGGCATTTTCTATTTTTCTATTATTTTCCTCAGATTTTTGCTTATTTTTGTTGAAATTCTTCACATTCCCATGAATATTCGGCAGAATTTTCTTATAAAATAGAAATACTGTGTAAAATAGGTCAAAATAAAATAATTCAGAAGTACCGTATTTAAGACGCACAAACTTTTCTATAAAACCCGTAGCTATTTTCGTTTCAGAACCGGCATTGCGCATTCAGATACATTTTTGGACACAAAGTATATCACCGCCGGACAGGAATAATAGTACTACCTTTGTTATTGATTTAAGACATAATTTGAAGTGCATTTTTTACAGATGACATCGAAACAGAAATCGCTTGTATGGGATTTTTTCGAAAAAACAGAAAATGGAACTCAAGTTGTTTGTCGAAAATGCCAAACTAAATTAAAATATTTTGGATCGACAAGTGGAATGTTGAAACACGTTGAATCAAATCATCAAGATGAATTGATAGTAATGGGGGACGATAAAATTAAAAGTGAACCGATTTCGGCTTCAATACAATATGCGAACATATCGGAAGCTCTGAACGAATTAGCTTCGTAAGTTGTTCTGTGAAAAATAAAAATAATGAGAAATCTTTTCAGGACCATGTGTACAAACGGTGCTCCTCTCAGTTTGCGAACAACGGTAAAACAGAAATCGCTTGTCTGGGATTTTTTCGAAAAATCAGAAGATGGAACGCAGGTCAGCTGCCAAAAATGTCGAATTCAATTAAAATATTTTGGAGCGACAAGTGGAATGTTAAAACACATTGAATCAAATCATCAAGAAGACATGAAAATAATCGGAAATGCTGAAATTGAAAGTGAAAGAAATACGCTCCCAAATGAACATTCTAACATACTAGAATCTTCGAACGAATTAGCTTTGTAAGTTTGTTGTGAAATTATAAAGTAATAAGAAATCGTTTAAGAATCATGTGTTCAAGCAGTTTTCCGCTTGGTTCGCAGATGACGTCGAAACCAAAATCGCTTGTCTGGGATTTTTTCAAAAAAACAGAAGACGGAACTAAGGTCATTTGTCAAAAATGTCAAACTAAATTAAAATATTTTGGATCGACAAGTGGGATGTTAAAACACGTTGAACAGAATCATCAGGAAGATATGATAAAAATGGGAAAAAGTGCAAATAAGCGAGAAAAAACTTCGGCCTCAATTAAAGGTTATAACGAATCTGAAGCTTTGAATGAATTAGTTTTGTAAGTGCGTTACGAAATTATGAAAACAATGATAAATCGTTTCAGGACCATGTGTACAAGCAGCGTTCCTCTCAATATCGGTAAAAATGAGCACTTTCAAAAGTTCATTCACAACTTAAATCCTGAGTTTTCCTTGCCCTCCACTGATGGAGTTCTTCGTCATATTGCTTCCACCGCCAAATCCTATAGAGATCCAATAAAAAACCAGTTGCAGTCGGTACGAGTAAGTTTTTAAAATGTGAAATCACATGGATATGTTGTTTTCTTTCAGAAATGTGTGATTTCTTTAGATGGCTGGGAAGGGAAATTTGGGAACAAAACTCTCTATGCGATGTTCTTGTATTTTGTTGATAACAAGTTCAGGAGAACAAAATTAGTATGTTAGAGAAATTTATAAAGCTCAATGTTGTGTTTTTACAGTTTCTTGGCATTTGTCACATAGAAGAACCCGTTGATGCTTCAAAAATCGGAAAGTTTGTTCTAGACTTGTTGATAGAATACGATTTGGATTTTTCGAAAGTCTTGGGAGGAATTTGTGAGTCCAGAAGTAACGCCATTACTTTTCTGAAAAGAAATGGCAGATATCAGTAAGTTCCACTTGCAAATCTTCAAAAACGTAACTTTTTTCCGTTTGCCTTGTGGTGCCCACTCCTTCGCAATAATCATCAAAAGTGTATCAGAACTTTCTTCGGTGAAGGAGGTGTTTATCAAAATCAATAAGCTGGCTTCTCATCTCTCCAGTTCAAAAAACGAAAGAGAACTGTTTCAAAAGTGAGTAAAAGGCGATGTACATCACAATATGGAAAAAAATAAAAAATTTCAGACGATCGAAGCTTCACAAAATCTCCAGAAGAATCCCATTGCTCTTCTCAGACACTCTGTGGGGTGGCTGTGTACTGTTGGCTCAGGCATACTCTGATCACGTAAGTAAAAAATTTCAACTTGTACAAATAATTCCTTCCAGTATGAATCGATCAGCACCCTTAGCAATTTCCAATCGTATCTTCTCTCACAAAGCGAGAAAAGTACATTGGATGAGTTTTTGGAATGTACGAAACCGTATATGGAAGCAATTCAAATGTCAGAGAAGGAAGAGACATATGGTTCAGAAATTATAGTACAGTATGCGGGTCTTCTAGATTTTCTTTCAAAAATAGATCAGGACAGTGATATTGTTCGATTATTGAAAGAAGAAACCACTCTGAGGTAACTGGAATAAATTGAAAATGTGACCAGATTATTTTCAGATATGAAGAGTATCTTCAAAATGATATGGCACTCTTCGCATTATATTGTGATCCTCGATTTGTATACTTAGCGGATATTTTGAGAAACATCACCTGGTCTGATATTGAGGAAAAAGTCTCAACTTACTGTGGTATTAACAAAATTTGGAACGATTTTGAGTGGGAAATTAATTGGAATTTTCAGACGCTTCACGCATCGTCAACGCAACAACATCTAGCTCTGAAGGACCTCCTGAGAAAAAATCAAAAAATGATGAGTCGTATTTCACAAAATTTGTGCTGTCAAAAAGAGACACCACCACGACCGCGGAATCAAGACAAGTATGATATCGCAATGTTAAATAAGTTCTCATACTTATTTTACAGACTGAAATTGTAGCCTACCAATCAACTATTCAATCTTCAAGACCACCGACATCTACGGATCCATTGAACTTTTGGATGGTAAATTCTGAACGCCTTCCAAATCTTTCAATACTGGCGCGCCATATTCTTTCGTCTCCATCGTCTACAGCTCAAACTGAGCGCCTTTTTAGGTTAATAAAGATTGAAATTTCCGAAGACTCGAACGAGTGTTTTTCAGCAAATGCGGAAATCTGCCAAAGTGCACTCAAAAATCCCGAGTGCCACTAACTTCGTTCAACGATATTATGCTGAATGTGACTCTTGCGGATCTTCAGTGAGTTGAAACATATTAAAGATAAAAGTGAAAACAGAAAAAACATTTCAGGCGTGGAACTCTGAGTGATTGCGACTCTGATGATTTGGATGATGATGAGGATGAAATCGAAGTTGATCCATTTCCAAATAACTCTGACAGCTTCCTCAACTTGTTGCAGTAACTCCTCCAACAATCCTAATTGTTTTGATTTATTAAAAATTCGTTCTACATTCATCTTACTCAGCCGTTAGGGACGAAATATTTGAAAGATTTTTTTCTAAATATGATATCATATATTTTTGCGACTTTATCAAATACTTTCAACTGGTACGAACTATGTAGTTTGATTATAAAATTTTTGAGAAGTGCATTTTTATACTTTGATTCTTTATTCACTTTTTTTTGTTTATCAAAGAAGCAACAGAAAAAAGGGAAAAACAGAAATAGTATTCAATGTTCAGAAACGCAGAAACGCAGACACTCGAACGACGCTCCGCTCATTCCGAATGCGCCGAGTTTACCGTAAATCGACCCGATTTTTGAGAGCTGAAACTGCTTTGAAGAACATTTTTAGCCTTCGTGTAGAAATTTCAAAGTTTTCATTTTTTGTTATCCGTTAAAATCAAGACTCAAACCTACAGATTTGATTTTTTCGCTGCGATTAACGAATTTGAACTTTCAATTTCTATATTTTCAGGTCTACGCACACAAATGACCGATTTACAGCGATTTTGTCAAAATTCTGCTTACTTTTGTCTGGGAAAATGGTGAGTATTCATCAAAATGTAATTTCTTTTCAAATATAATTATAGATTAGCTAGAATAAAGCCGGGAATCTTAGAAGGAACAGTGCAGTAGACAAATGTTCCGTCAGCACTGTGCATCCAGCCACTATGTCACTTGGAGAAGTAGAACTGATTAATTGGTGAAAAAGTGTTGCGAAAACTATCGAGAATTGAAATTAATGCTTTCTAATTGGTTGATGCCGGAAATTTAGGAAGAAATATCCTTAGAAGTCGTTGGACAACTGGAATTCGTCAGCACTGTGCATCGAGCTACTTTATTCGTTTGATGGTAAAAGGCCAGTAATAAATTCGTATTAGTAAGAGATTGGCATCATCGAAAACAGAAGAAAACAGAGATCAATCGTTTCAGGGATGCCGCAGTGCTGTCGTCGACTCAATAAAACATCGTTGTTGCGCGTAAGATGCGCGGCAAAGAGGATGAAATTAGAAACCGATCTCTAAACGTAATGTAATGCAATGATCTGGCGAAACTCGACAAATTAGCAGCAATCAACTGCGCCAATCAAACGAAAATGGTCTCTTGAAAAGTTTTTTTGATTACAGCCAGTGTGCCTTATCGACAAAGATTTTCCGATTTTGTCGACAAATTCACCTGAAGAATTATCGATAAATTTGTCGATAAAAAACGATAAACTTTTGTCGATAAATTATCGGTAAATTTGTCGAAAGTAATTTATCGACAAATTTATCGACAAAATTTTGTTGACAAATTGTCGATAAATTTTTCGTTTTCTTTGTCGATAAATTTGTCGAACGGGGCATTTGTCGACAAATGATCGACAAAAAATTGCTATTGACCGCCGGAATTACTTGTAAAAAATCGTATCTCATCTTTTCTTTTCTAGGCCATCTGACCTGGTGGCCTAATTTTTCCAACACGAATTTTCTATGCCACCAAACTTTTTGACCTGAAAATGATCTGATGTTAACATGGTGGATTTTTTAGCCATTTTAACATGGTGGCCTAGACTTTTGCAATATGAGTTTTCTAGGCCACCAATATTTTTGACCTAGAAATGGTCAGAAATTCACCTGGTACATTTTTTGAGCCATTTTGGGGTGGTGGCCTAACATTTGCAAGTTGAGTTTTCTAGGCCGCCAACTTTTTTGACTTAAAAATGATCAGATATTCATCTGGTATGTTTTATTGGCCATTTTTACATGGTGGCCTAGAAAACTCACCGCGCGAAAGTNCGCCACATTCTAAAATGACCTAAAAAACATCAGGTGAACATCAGATCATTTCTAGGCTAAAAAGAATCGTGGCCTAGAAAATTCGTGTTGTGAATGTTGGGCTACCGAGCCATGTAGCCTATAAAGTTTTCCTGGGTAAGTTCTTCCATCATTCTAGGCGTCCTAGGAAAAAATGGTAACGATACGATTTTTACAAGTAATTCCGGCGGTTAATAGCAATTTTTGTCGACAATTTGTCGATAATTTTGTCGAAAAATTGTCGACAAACAGCATTTTTATCGACAAATTTATTGACAAATTGTCGATAAATGGGGTTTTTATCGACAATTTGTCGGTAATTTTCCGATAAATTTACCGGTAAATACCGTAAAACCTCTAATAGAACGACACCCGGATCGTCCACTTTGAGCCTATATATCTCATTTTCTGTGAAAGATATCAAAAAGTGGCTGACTAGTAAAATGTTGCTGATATCCTGATAAACATTTTACTAGTTAACCACTTTTTGATATCTTTCA
>NC_013491.2:11423444-11496624 GCF_000004555.2 Caenorhabditis briggsae | reverse complement strand
GTTCTATTAGAGGTTTTACGGTATGTCGATAAATTTGTAGAAAAGGGCTTTTGTCGACAAAGCATTTGTCGATAAGGCACACTGATTACAGCTGAAGAGAAAAAGAGAGCAAAAATATGAAAGATCGTGAAAAGAAACCATAACGTTCGCCAGTGGACCCATCAAAAACAGTCAGTACTTATTTCAAGGATGAAACTCATCTAACAGAAGAATGTCTCATTTATAAGAAGCAGGATCGAGTCTCCAATCCGCCTATCGTTTGGCCATCAACCAGTCTCAAAAACAGTCGTTCGAAATAATTGAACTTCAAGTGACCGAGCCAATTTTCTTCGTCGCTCTCTCCGGGACAACAACAATAGAAGACATTAGAATTGATGCTCTATCGGTAAGGAAAAATAATGTCGTCTATTCGGAAGTACTCTAAAGATTCTATTTTTTTGATAAAATGAATTATATCAATCTCTAATCGGTTGTTGTGTTCACTAATCATCTCTTTTTTGTACTTTTAGGTTTAAAAAACGAGTATTTTTGGAATTTCGTCTTTTTTCATCAAGACCCATTAAGTGTAAAATACAAGAAGCGAAAACTAGGTGATTAAGCTCCAAGCAGGACAAGTAACCATATGCATATTTCCCAGGTTGAAAAAAGTCTTAGAAGAAGATCTGTAATTGGTCGCTAGATAAATCCATTTCGTCAGCACTATTGAGACCCTAATGATATCCCCAAGCGGATCGCTCCGAAATCAAAGTTCTTTCCGTTCGATAATTCATAAATAAAACAGTTTGAAGGTATGTTTTTATTTCAATTAAAAAATGAATCGAAATGGGAGAGGTTTTTTTTTTAAATTTCGAGAAGCATTTATTTTCCTCCTGGGAATCCGTAGCGTCCGTATCCTCCGGTCGGTTGGTTGAATCTATTGGATCTGTAGTCGCTTTGTCCCCAACGTGTTTGTCTCTTCCAGTCGTCGAAAAGATTGTTCAAGTCACGTTCGTATCCTCCACGACGTCCATAATCGGATCTCACGTTGTGGTTCTTGTAGTCCCAGACGCCTTGCTGAAATTATGAAATCGTTAAATTATGATTAGTTCAGGTTGACTTACTCTCTCAAGGAATCTCTCATAAGAGCTTGGCCATCCATATCGGTTTCCTGGTCCAGCGAGAGTGACAGAGAAGAGCATGGCAAAAGCCAAAAGAATAGCAAAGGAGTTCATCGTTGCTGATGATGTTCTGACCTTCGAAGACAGTTCCTTTTATATCGAAATTTTGAGAAACGCCTACTGTCCTAACGTTCTGACTTCCGTATTATATCTATAAACTTTTTCTCTCTCCAGTCTGCCTATTTCGCCAATTGCCCTTATCATTTCCAAGGAGACGTTTTCACTAGTTTTTTTTTTACTGTGCCTGATCTTTTGATAGAAACAGAAAACGTTAAACCGAACTTTCACAACATCAAACTCACCAAATGGAGAGTAAGCTAAAGGAAGTGATATCACTGTAAAAGTTCTGTTTCAAATCAATTCAGTGATTCATTAGCTTATGAGTGATATCATAACGGAGAGCGGGTTTGACGTCTGATTTGTCAAAATTGAGAAATTTCAAGGTCAAATGTATCTATCAGGAACAATATTTTCTTTCAATTCAAGTTTGAAGAACTTGGAATTTTTGAAAACTTATAATTGACAATTTACAATTACTGAAAACTATTGAATTTTGATGAGATACAAAAAATGTTGATGTTTCAGGGAATTCTGCGTTTCGAAATGATTTTAATAATAACATATTTTGAACTTTTTGGAAATCGAATCTAGAATCTGATTTTGTTAGGATAAAATCATGATTTCAGCTTGAAACTAAAATATATTACAATTTGAAGTGTTCAATTCAACAGTTATATTTTGTGAGGAAGATTTTTTTACTCCAAATGAAGATAACCTGAAAAGTTTTGAGACTTTAAAGTTGGTGCTAGATTACTTCTTTTTGCTCCCAGATTGCTTCACATTGTCTCGTGATTATAAATACTTGGGAAAAATCTACATGGATACCTGTGGAGAAACAGCTCCTACATTGTACAGTGTGAGCTAATTTTTCCTGGCTCCTATGCAAGATATCAAAAATGTATCAACCGAGAAAACACTTTTGATATTATGAATATATCAGTTGACAACTTTTTTTGTATATTTTTCAGGGACCGAGAAAAAAAGGTTTCAAAGTTAGAAGTTAAGGAGCCCTTCTATTACAAGTTTCACGTATTAATCAATGGAAGTTTTCTGAAACTGTATAATGTCGCCTCCAAACTTGGACTACAATTTGAAACCGGATGTTATTCTTTTTCGAATTTTATTCCGATGATGTCCGCAAATCTTTTCATTCAGACAAAATTGTTAAAAAAGAATTTATTTCTACATCAATAGACAGTAATAACAAAAAATTATTACTAAAAGTGGATATGATGAGGTAATGGCGAGTAGATGCACATTCGACAATTTACTTTCCTGGGAATCCGTAACGGCTGAATCCTCCCTTTGGAGTTTGGAATCTGTTAGATCTGTATCCCTTTCCTCCCCACTGGGTTTGTCTCTTCCAGTCATCGAACAGGTCACGGAGATCTCTCTCGTAGTTTCCACGACGTCTGTAGTCAGCGCGTGGCTCGTGCTTATTGAAGTCCCAAACTCCTTGCTGAAAACAAAACAGAATAGTTTAATAATTTTGCAAGTATTTCAACTTACTCTCTCGAGGAATCTCTCATACGAGCTTGGCCATCCATAACGGTTTCCTGGTCCAGCGAGAGCGACAGAGAAGAGCATAGCAAAAGCCAAAAGAATAGCGAAGGAGTTCATCGTTGCCGAATGATGATTTTTTTTTGGCGGATAATCCTCTTTTTATACTACCTTTTTCGACTAGTTACGCCTCTATCTGTGTGGTCTAGTTTGCACGAAAAAGGAATGACCTCTTCTGTCTTCTTATTCTCTTGTCGGAGGTATTATCATCAAAGTGGCCACAACATTTCGTGATAACCTCATGTTTTTGTTAGGTATCATGCAGACATGAGGCATTGATGAAATTTTTTGAAGCATTGAGGAAGTGATATCAGCTCGAACTATTAGAAGCTAGTTTCGGTAACTCCGTTTCCGGTAAACGTGGTTTGAATCAGTAGTTACTAAACAATTCAGATACTGTAAATGCTATGAAATAAATCAACAATGTACTTCCATGTTGACCTCAAAGATCTTGATCTCTTTGGAAGATATCGAGAAAATCTGAACTACAAAAATGTTGCAAATATTTTATTTAAAAACTTAATCAAGCTAGTTTTCTTTTATAGGGACCGAGAAGAATTATTTTACAGTACAAGCATAGGGGTTATAGCATTACGGAATTCAAATTTTGTCCAATCGCGGTAGAAATCACTAAGTTATTGAGTTGTTTAAAGTTTTCAGAGTAAAGTAACATGAATCAAACATTTGTTTAATTTTTTTTTCGAATTCTCCTAGAAACACTAAAAAGCTTGGAATTTTCATTTTTCAATGTTATGTTTGAATATGCTCTCTTTTTTCCAAATTCGAAAAGTTCGTAGGTTACAGTCCTTCAATCGAACAAACTTTCCTGCAAAAAATTGTTTTCAATAAAAAACGGTTGGTTAATTGATTTTTTCAAACCGGTTCCGATTACTTCTTAATTCAGAAATCGGTTACCAATCAAAATAACACAAAAATTAACAAGATTGAGAATTGTGCAATTCAAGAAGATTTTGAATGACTCCTATTATTATTAACAGGTCAGGATAATCAACATGCAACTCTGGGATAACTGTTTCCTCTTATTGATATGTTTTCATTATACAGTTTCATTATGGCATTCAAAAATTATCATTATACACGTTTATTACTTCAAGAAAATTAAACAAAAAAAAACACAAAAGAAACAATTCAATTCATACAAGTGAAATTATTTACTTTCCTGGGAATCCGTAACGTCCAAATCCTCCCTTTGGAGCTTGGTACTTGTTGGAGCGGTAGTCCTTTTGTCCCCAACGGGTTTGTTTTTTCCAGTCGTCGAAGAGATCACGAAGGTCCTTCTCGTAGCTTCCACGACGCTTGTAGGTAGTAGTCACCTCGTGCTTCTTGAAGTCCCAGACTCCTTGCTGAAAACGGGAAATCAGTTATGAAAAGTTGAATGGGATGGGAAACTCACTCTCTCAAGGAATCTCTCATAAGAGTCTGGCCATCCGTAGCGGTTGGCAGCCTCGGCAGAAGCGAAGAGGACGGCGAGAGCCAAAAGAAGACCGAAAGCGTTCATGATGATCGTTTGATGATGGTTGTTGTGGTTTTCTTAGAGCCTTTTATACTCTCTTTATGACCCACCCTACAGTAAGAAAACGTTAGACGAATCATGTTTTCTTCTTGTTGGAAGCGATCTTTTGCATAGTCACTTTGGTTTTTTTTTTTTGAAAGTGATCTTTCAATCACGAAGTATCAGAAAGTCATTGATTTGGGAAATGGAAGGGATGAAAGTTCAAGTCACGGAATACCTACCGTATCTTATTTTCTGTCTTGTAACCAAACTTCAATTGGTGGCCAAGGGAGCAGAGTTGCTTTTTTGCATAAAACCCAACAACCGGAATCAAACAGGAGCACGTTGCGAGCAACATTCCTCATGTTTTTCAGAGAATTCAGTTAGAAGTTTTTTGCTTTTCCAAGAATTGGCGTGTTCTGAAAATAAAACTATTTTCTGGAAACGTATATTCCCTTTATTCTATTTCCTTCAATTTCACCCTGACATCACATCTGAGCTTTCCTAGATTTTCCAGAATTCCATCTCCGCGACCTCATTCAATTTTTGATTCCCAAGAAAAATTGTTTTTGAAACTGATCTATGTTGACCTTCTGATGCAATTTCAACTTTTCGTATATCACATCTCACAGCGTCTGTGACACTTTCCTTCTTCCGTTTGTACTGTACCAAAAAATCACGATTCCTATTCAAAGTTCACTCACTTCTGTGATCTTCGCTGTTATCTTTCTTCTTCTTCTCTGAACTTATCAGTTCTCTCTAAATGAAAAAAAAGAAAAAGAAAACAGAAGAAACAAAGACAGAGTGGCACTGGGAAAGATCAGTTCCAACCATTGATAAGATCTTCTATGTCTTCTTTTTCGCTTTGTCAAAGTTTTTTCAAGGAGAACTTTTCTTCCTGCTTGAGGATCGGTCACAGTTTCTCACGAAAATTGAGAAGATAAAATTGTTTATCAGAAAATGTGAAGACAGGATAGGAAAAAAGGAAATGACAGAATTTGAATTAGAATTTTGATATCAAAAGTTACATCAGAAAAAAAAGGAAAGAGGACTCGTGGAAAAATGAGATATTGTACATTAAATGTTTTCAGACAAGGAAAACTTTTTGATTTTTTCGAAAAGAAAAAGACAAGCGATTATTACATACAAATTGAATAGAGGGTTTTGTGAGTTTGGATTGATCACCTCTATTCTTTCCAGTAGAGATAATAAATCCAGTAGGTAAGATTGAAAATGATAAATGTGAGTGGGAAGATCCATCGGCTCGATTGATCGATTTTCTTGGCTCGATTCCGACCGGCGATTTCCCTGAAAACATGATTTTTATTCATTGCACCATGCAAGAAGTCTGTAGGGGGTAAACAGCCTGTCGAAAAAAAAATTAATTTAAACTTAAAAAGCAATGGAGTTGAAAAACTGCAATCAGGTTAGAATGAAATAAAATGAGGTTTTAGAAGAAAAAATCAAAATCGAATATGAAAAGGATATGGACGTTGGTTAGAAAAAAAACAATAAATATCAAAACAGTCAGTTGTTAGTTACCCAAATATAGAACCGTGTCTCCTGAAATGGGTTATGATAATAGGTTAATTGAATCAGATGAGTTTCAACAACAAGGGGAAAGGCAAATAATCAACAAACTTGTGCTTCTGGATCTGCTTGATCGCCGAACTCCATTTATCTTTTTTTCGGCTGCTCTCGTTGGTTTTTCGGCTGCGGAGCGATTCAGCGGCACCATATCTCACTGAAAAACCAATTTTGAAAACATGATATTTTAGCTGAAAGTCTTTTTCCAAAGTGCAAGATGAGAGTGATATGGAAGGGTTTGATCTAATAGAAGCTTATACTTGCACTTTGAGCTCCATTATCTCGGTTTCTTCATAATATATCAATAAAAATTTTCACTGATAAATTATTCATCATAATATCACCAATATTTCATCATTTGATAAAAAGTTTCTCATTGGAACCGAGATAATTGAGTTCGAAGATAATGTGTAAGATGGGCTTATATCAGAGAAAAAGGTAATCAGTGTTTTGGAATCGTCATCAAAACAGTTATAGATAAGTTTATCAACTCTATGGTCCCTTCTCTCTAAAATCGGAAAATGCTACATTCAACCTAGTTATTTTGCAGCCAAAATAAATCTAGATTTCTTTGGTCCTCTTGCCCACTTTCAAAAAATTTAATTCCTTTCCCGAATTCCTCCCCCCACCCATTTTTTCATGTGTTCACATTTACCATGAGCCCTTCCATTTCCCATTAACGGCGAGCTCGCATCATTCTCTTTTTCATTCCAGTGCGCAAGACGTTCAGCTCCTCGATCGACGCCGCCGGTGCCGTCTCTCTCTTTCCACACTTCACTCGAATTCGTTTCTTTTTGTTCTGCCCACACTTCCTCCTGCGCCTCAGCGTCCCCATTTCGTTGTTGTGTTATAGGAGCCGCCTGAAGAGATTTCGATTGATTTTTTGTTTGTTTTGGCTTGAAGTAGGGGCTCTCCATGCTGATAAGGGATGGAATTGGTGAAAAAGAAGATAGATACTCCTCCGAATCTGTTCTGATTTTGAGTTTCTGGTTCATGCGAAAAACCAATCAAACCACTTCAAACTGGTTCTCAATTTTTCGTGAAGAAAAATGAAGAAAGGTTGGGGGAAACATCAGTGTCAAAACGATAGGACATGCAGAAGGCACATAGAGGAAAAGACTTTTGGATAGTACGGTTTCAAAGAAAAGGGCACGTCACAAAATTTTTGGGTTTGGTGAAGAGTTGCACGGAAGCGTACCTCTTCGTCAGAGAAGCTGTTACTGTACGCTTGACTGACCGTATCATATGCGGTGTCATTCATTGCTATCTGCTCAGGTGGATCCTACAAAAAACTGTGTGTGATCGTGAAAACTAAACATTATTGTTGTGTAATCTGTAGTGATTTCTAGTGATTTGTGTGTTTTATCTGATTTTCAGTTTCAATCGCAAACACTAAAGCACATTGAGGACAAAAGTGTTTTGAAACGTAGTATAACAAAGAAAATACAAACAAATTGAAAATAACTGGATGCTCACCTCCACCAAATGCTGACGATCATTGTTTCGAAACTTGCGGAAAATCTGCTTAGTTTGAGCTCCTAAATCTCCTCGTGAAGGCTTCTTCTCAGTTCCATTTCCATTTTTTACGAATTCCATGGAGGATGCCATTACTAAAGAAATCAATTGAAACATATTAAAATACATATTTAGAATTTCTAACTGAGAAGTTTACTCATTCAGAAGCTTTGTTTCCGCAAAAAAGAAAAAAAGCAAGAAAAATATGAAACTGTTAGTAACATAGGAATCACAGGCAAAGTGCAAACTGGTCCGTTTTCAGTATTTCCATGGGTACTAAGGGTGTTTTTGCAAATCTAAATTTGCGTGCTAATCTGTTTCTTCGAATACCGCAAATACTCTTATAGAATGTCTGCCAGATTTAAGTCAAATTATATCAGTTCCTGTGAAGCATATCAAAATATGGCCAACCGACAAAATAATCATAATATTGTACTTTTTCAGTTGGCCATTTTTTGATATGGCAAGCAGGGACCGAGATTAATTTGCTAAAAGAGGGCGTTTACTAGAGTGATTACGGTACTAGCTTCCTGGTTCCGGTCCGATATGGAAAAGGTCCGGACTGCATGCCTTTTTTACATCCACATGCAAATTGTGAAACGGACAGTTCGCAGGTTACCTGTGATGCTGAATACAATATTGGGACGGACAAAAATTTAGAATATGAAGTAACACATGCATATCTAGAATTAGGAGCATGGTTTTGCGAGCATGTTTGAACTGAGAAGTGGTCTAACCTAGTTCAATAGAACATAAAATTGAAACAGCACAATAAAATTACAAAAAACTAAATTTGGTGACAAGATAAACTAGTGTATAGTAGAAGATAACGCTACAACGATGTTTCTTGCTTTCCATGACAGTGCCAGGTTATGAGGGAGAACACCTACCAATTTCTGCATCAGTGCGGTGCCATTTCCTTCCTAGATATCACTATTTCAAAAATTATTAGTACAAAATAACTCTCCGTAACCTTTCGTTATCATTTTCTTTTGAACATATCGCCAGTTTTACATATATGAAATCAGTTCGAGAGTTCATTCAAAATTATAGATGTGTTGGTGTGAGGATGATGATCTAGCAGTTTGACTTGTGTGAGAGAAACTACCACAAGTTGTGCGAGTTTTGAGATTACATTGAGTTTCAGGATGCATGTTCATTTTTTTCACTTACCTTGTCGCTGAGCGTAGTTCACAATTGTGAATTCGATCATGACACCGAATACGAACCTGAAAATTTCAGCACTGCTAGAAATCCTTAAAAGTTTTTGACTCTTGTACCCCGGCCCCTTGTGTTCCAGTCTCTTTTCAGCTCCCCCCCCCCCTCACTATTACAAAACCTTTCGACATTCTCGTTTTTTTTTCTAGAAAATCAGGTTATCCTTTCTTCCCCATTCTATGTCACCACACTTCCCTCTTTTGTCTCAAGTGAGTATGTGTTTTGACACTCGCTGATCTTTTGACACGTACACGTGGGTGGTTCACAAAATGTTATATGTGGTACTTACATCATGCAAGCTCCCATCCATACATCAATTGCTTTCATGTAACTGACTTCTGGAAGTGCCATTCTAGCCGCGTTGGCTTGTGTTGATAATGTGAGAAGAGTGGTGATAGCGAGTGATACTCTTGCTGGTACTGCTTCTACGTCGAGCCAGAAACTGAACCTGAAAATTTCTGAAATTGGGGTTATTTTCTTCAGAAGTCTCTGATTACCAGGATATCACTACTATCAATGTGGTCGGTACGTAAGACTGCATTACATGATGAGTAATTTCTCGTTTCACAAAAAACTCGGCTGTCACACAGCTCCATGTACCTGAAAATATATAGTTGTATTTAGAATAGACGTGTGCTACTCTCTGCTCTTTATAATTGACTCCACTCGCTTTTTTGATTCCTTTTGATGCCCAGCTTCCGACTTTCTTCAAAATTGGTACTCACAAGCTTTTTCCTGCTTCATTCTCCTAGTAACTTCCTTCCTTTCGAAAGAAAAAAAAAGGAAATTTTCGACTTATTTTGTAGAAAAAAGTCAGTCTTTTCGAGAAGTCGTCATAAGTCTCTGGTCAAGAGCACCCGCTCTATTCAAAACGTGGTTAGTCACGCACTATTACCTATTCACACACTGGCCCGCCGAGTGGAGATTTGTAAATTTTTGAATTGTTATTTTTTCAAAAGACGCCTATTTCTATTAAAGTCCTCTCCCAGTGTTTACAACCAACCCGTCGAATAGTTTCCGTCACAAAGGCCTGGATACAAATCGACTATGTGCATATCTGACATGGCAATGTTAGGATTCCTAGTGATCGGTTCCTCTTCCTTCCACTTGATCACCAGTTGTTCTGTTGTGTAGGCATCTGAAATGAGAGGGTGACGTCAAACTGATTATGCGTTATGCTCCAGCTCACAGCTCAGAATCCGCAAGTGACACCGTTGCGAATCCAGAGGCCATTTCTCCAGGTTCAAAGTACACACCACAACCATCGAGATACGTGTATCATAGAGAATCGATCCATCCGGCTGTATCCATACCAGGAAGTTCGGTTGGGTGACCTAGAAAAAACAGAAGAGTGGTAATTTTCAATCTATTTCGGATTCTTTTTAGGGCGCGACAAAAAATAGCATAGGAGGTCTTGTTGGTCCCTTTCTCTCTGTACCTCATGGAACTCGGCAATTCTGGCATTGGCAAAATATACATCAGGATGCCACATTTTGTGTAGAACTGCCTTGTCTTTGACTAAAACACGTCGTGTCTCATTATGCGCCAGACGTGGGTCCCTCCAAAACTGCTGAAAGTAGACGTCAAGCTGGAAGTCCATGGTCTGCGTCCGAAATGATGACATTCCCTCGATGTACATGGCCAATTCAACGACGGTCACTTCCTCTGGAAAAAAAACTTCCTAGAAATGTAGAAAAAAGGAAACGTGCTGGAGTGTAATTATGGCTTGTTGGTTTTTCATGATATGTTGGAATTCGAAGGAAGGAATTTCATAAACCAAAGTTTCGAGAACGTCAAAAATGCACACGAAACCTTGTCTTTATATTTCTAGACTACTCCGTAATAAGTCTCAAAATTGGATTGGTTCGGAGGGTGGGGGGTTTAGGTTCATCCGAACCGCACGTCTCATACTCGACTCTCAAGGCAAGTTCGCTTTTCAATTTTCAATCCGGGGATGAATATACAAAGAACTCTTGCGCTCCGAGTTGCAGTTCGTTCTCAAAAAGTGGGCATACCAGTCTTAGAATCCTATCAACTACTTCCTCAAAAACCACCGAAAAAGACCCGAGGCGACACGGATCGGAAGCAAGCACAATTTACGCTTTATGGTGGTGTTGCTCATCGAACAGGCTCAAAGAGCCGTGAGGATATATCTGCGTGTATATTTGCATAAGTGTCCCTCGGCGCTTCTATAAGGACCAAAAAAAAGTGAAATTGAGGAAAATTGAAAAAAAAATGCAGAGTAATGAAATGCTCGTCGGTGAGAAGCGCCGATAAACCAAAGAACCTTTTGAAACGTCATAAGTTCCAAATTTCAATTTTTATTGTTACATTGCAGAGATTCTAAAATATTTATCGCTTTTTCCTTCAGAATCTTTGAATTGGAAAATTGAAACTATACAATTGAAGCATCAGAAATCATTGACCCCGATGACGAAATTTGAAATCTGTGAATTTTAGAAACAAAAAAGGAGAGAAGAGAAAGGGGAAAAAGAGCAAGAACTTTCTGAATTAGATAGCGGTAGTTTTCTTAAAAATTCAATTAAAATAGCTATGTTCTTTTGAGAAAGAGAATCAACAGAGATTTCCCGTTGAATCTATTTAGAAGGATCTAGATTGGACTTCTAGGAAATTTCAAAATTGAAAAACAGAAACAAAGGCTCACCTTTATCATGCTGCACTGGCGGAGATTGATTATCGTAGACTTCTCGACCAGCATTGAGAAGATTATCTAAGTATATTGGCACCGGCTCACTTCGACTTGTATTCCCACCTCTGGAATTTAAATATGATTCTATCTTTCTATTTTTTAGATTTTAAAAAAACTACCTGTAGAGTAACAAGAATATTGTGGATATAAATAACATTGTTCTGTAGAGTCGAGACGTCGTGACTGCCTCTTGTCTGAAGAATTCAATTCACAGTCTGGCAAAACATTAAAGTGAGATAGGAGAGCGAGCTTTGTAGAAAACGAAAGGGAGAAAAGTGGGCGGTCCAAAGCCGTCCGTCCCCTTCTTCTCTCCTCCTTTTCGGCGTTGACAGAGGAGCGGTGGAGCCGGGCGACGAAAGCTTTTCTCAATCGGGGGACCTTTTTTGTTGAGAATGTTGCGTTTAGAACGGGTACAACATTCCGACTTTGAATGAGGAAACTAAACACATTCAAACCCAAAATTTAAAATAATATATATGGAGTTTTATATGGCATCTGCTCGATGGAAGATGTCTGAAGGTCAATCCAGGCGTCGAAGCAAGAAGATTAATGAGTGCTACATCCAATTTTAAGATGAAATTGGGGGATACAAAACAAAGAAGAATCTATCTCCCTCTCTAAAAAAGGATCAATCTCTTAAGGACTCAAAAATCTGAGCAAAAAAAAGCGTGACACGACGAATATGAATTTCGAAATTTTCATTTTGAAGGAGTACGAGGGTTCTATATTTTTTCTTTATTTGTTTACTCATCACATGAATAATATTCCATATAACGCTCAAATTTCGGGATTATGGAGTAATGATAACTGGATAGAGAAGGAAAGACACAGAGAAACGAAGTAGAACAATACTTCAGAAGCACTTCACTTTTCGAACCTTGTTTTTATGATGATTGACCGATGAGATTTAGCTAAGTAGGCTAGTTTTTATAGTCCAAGGTTTTTTACGAAGGATCAGGATATCAAGTGGGGGAAAAATAGAAAGAAGAGGGCCTAAAATGGAAATTAGGATTTTGGGGGAGCTTACAAGGGCCTTTTCGAAATACGTTGATTTTAAAATATGGGAGAGAAATATGGATAAAATCACGAAACAACGAGCTGCGAATTCGCTTCAATGCTTAATTATCACACAACATAATCATAAGCATGTGACAGCCCAGTTAAGAAAATAAAAGCTCAGGGTATTATTCCAAAATTACTGTTTCCGACTCTTTTTTTTTGAATGATAATGCCGGTTGGTCTAATCGCTGAATCCCCCAGACGGCAGAGACTACGAGAAATTTTTTTTGAAATTCGGACAAAAGTTGAAACCTCACGTTTTCAAACTCAAGAATTCAAAAGTTCAGGTAATGTTGTTCGCGCCAGAAAAACCTGAGCAACTACAGCTCATAGAGTTTTGACAATAAAGCAGAGAAAAATGGGTGCCGCGTGCAACTTCGAGTTTCTTCTGACGCATTGTAACCCAAATGTCTACTCGTCATTGTCCGGAAGTGGTCGAGGATTATGTTGGAAAAATGCAGTGGCAATAGTTTAAAATAGAAGGCGACACCGATGGTCCACCACCGACACACTGCCAAAAGGCACGAGCACATCGAGCGGAACGGATGAAGAATGTGCTCAGTTGGGTTTTCTGCGAACGAACGAGCCCCGCTTCTTCTTTCCTATCCTCCAGACTCCTCTTTTCCTTTTTTATAGTGCTGCTCTCATATGTTTGCGGATGGATTGATTGAAATGTAATGGTTTTTATTTCAAAAAGAGCATAGTGAATTTCCTTTTAATTTGACCCACTTTGGGTATACGGTAGTAAACGGATATTAAATCAGATTGATCTTAATCTAAGGATCTATCCAAGTCCATTAATCTTAATGAAGCTCAAATTATTGTACCAATGTAAAACGGAAAGCAATGAAAAAAGCTTCCATCTGTCGGAAGATGATGAGTGTATGAGCGGGAAGGATCCAAGAAAACCCAAAGAATATCAAACAAAATTAATGTTTTGTTTACCAGATGCTATACTTCGTGCTTAGCCTCCGCTCCGTGATAAACCGAAAATTTAAGTTGGCAGACAGGGAAGAAGGACAAAAAAGTTTACATGAAGATAGAAATAACTTTTTCAGAAATAGCCGGAGTAGACGGGAGAGGGTTTTCCTCTAATTTAGAGCCGAATATTTGATCTCATCAAGGACACATATCTGTTTTTGAAATGGATGAAAGATTGATTCATTATTAATAATTAATTGTAAAATTGAAAAAAAGCAAAAAAGAAGATTTTGAGGAAAGGAAGTGGACAAAATATTCTTCTACTATGTAAATGTGGTCAGTTCGTAGAGATCAATTAGTATGTTGGTGAAGAAGTAGTGAATCAGAAATCGGTTTTATTATGGGGAAAACGGAGAAAACTTTTAGCGAAAAAGATGTGCACTGATAAATACAACAAGGAAACAGTTAAGAAATACCGTAAAAACTGTAAAAGAAGAGCATCCTAGCTTGTAATTTTGAGCCAATTTTCTTGGTTCCTGTCAAAGGTATCAAAAAGTTGTCAACTGCTAAATTGTTTTTCATAATATCAGAAATGTTTTGTCAATTGACACATGTTTTATATCTCGTATAGGATCTCAAAGTATCTCAAAGTATCCCAAAGTCCCAAAGTTATCTCAAAGTTAAGCGTGTCCTTTTCTATAACAGATTTCACGGTATATCGTATTAATAAAATTCTGAAGTATCCAAATTGAGCTCGACCCGTTTTTATTGTTCCCGGTTGTTAACTTCAAAAATTTTAGAAATTTTCCAGTATTATATTGTATTTACTTTTAGTATTGTCTTTGGAAACCACTTCAATAAATACATGGCAAAATTCGTTGAAAATATGGAAAATGCAAGTATTTGAAATATTCCTCGTTGCAAGTACTACAATAAATTTTGAAAAAAAGAGGAAATAATAAGATAATTCAAAATTTTAATCAAAATCTACTGACGTTATGCAAAATGTTCTTCTCGCAGAAAATGACCGACACCCTAAAAAATGGTCAATAATAAGGCATCAGTTGCCTAATCCTCCACTGGGTACGGCTCAAAAAAGGGGTTAGAGGCACTAAGGCAAGAGAAGAGCATCGGAAATGATTGTCCTTGCCTATTCTGACCTTTCATTTCTTTTTCAACATTTTTTCCTTTCCTTTTCTTTTTCCTTCTTTCAACACCTGGTGCTTCCGGTAACTTTGCTTTTGTTCCCAAGGAAAGTTTTACACATAAAAATTCACACTTTTCTAAGCTAGAGGCTAAAATTAGTATAAAAGTGGAAAAGGAAAACAAAAGGGCAGACTCGAAATGAGCAGAGTTCACTTCATTTTTGTGTTTGTTTCTGAATAGGTAAAGCAGGAAGAATATATGAAAAAAGGTAAAGAAGGCATAACAAAAAGAAAAACGAAGATTTCTAGAAATAATAATGGGGTTTTTGCTCAAATCTGGAAAAGGTGCACGTTCAGAACAAGAAAAGAGAGAAGCAAGGAAGGAAAATTCTTCATGAAATATCTCGGTACTTGGGATAAGAGAAGTGTTATACATAGTGTATATTTTTCAATTTGAAAGTTTCAAAAACTTTTTTCTTTTTTTTTATGTCCTCTACTGTGCTGCCTTTTTAAACTTGTAGTTTGACTTTGATTATCAAAGTTGCTAAATAATAAAATTTATTTCTTTGAAAATATGACGATAAGCTGAAATGTTTCTGATATGTCTTGAAAAATGAAAAATAATTGAGTAAAAAATGGAAAAAACTGCGTTCTATTAGAAAAATAGAGACAGGGTGAAAATATTAAAGAGAAGAAACCAAATAGGTGAGGAAAATGGACAAAAAAGTTTGAAATAGGTACGATTTTGTAGTATCATTAGATAAATCAAAAAATATCATGTTTGAAACGATGAACACCTAATTCATATTGAAAAGATGAAGATGTAACCAATATCCACCTTGAACAAGTAAAAATCTTTTTAGTATTCGGTACTAGAAAATAAACCAATTATGAAAATAATTTTAGAAGATAATTGGACATAAATATCATGCAGAATTCCTACGCGAACAGCGTCTACCGTCCACCAGAAAAAAAATCTTAAATCAGATAGCAGAATTGAAATAAAATAAAAGAGCAGAATGAGAAAGTGATTTGAAGCACGGACAATATTTTTTTAATTTGTCATGATATTCTGAATTTTCCGAAGTTATAAAAATAATGATATGTTCTGTGTGTTTCACTTCAATTTCGACAAGTTTGAAGTTTAAAACTACTAAGACCTTTTGCAGAAAACAAGTTGACGTGGGTTAAAAATGAAAAGTTGGAAAAAATAAGCATATTCGTGTTTAAAAAAAGATTCCAACGCAACATTCTATCAGATGGAAGGCGGTAAAATTAACATACCGCCTTAATTTTAAGCCAATATATCTTATTTTCTGTGAAAGCTATCAAAAAGTGCTCAACTTACAAAATTTTTCTTATAAAATCGAACTTTTTTGTCAGCTACTTTCGCATGTTTTTCACAGTAAGCTAGACGAATTCGTTTGAAAGTTAGAATGGTCATTTTATCATAGTGTTCATGGTACACGAAATTTTGAAATAAAAATCACATTAGTAATTTTTGTATTGGAAATCAGTTTTCATAACCTCTGGAATTGAAGACCTACCGAGAAGGACGAAATATTCGAATCGAATTTCGTTTCAATATTGTGGACCATGTGAATTTATGTGAGTGTCTGTGTGTTTTTTTTTATTCGTATCCCCCATCTACTCCATAACTTTTGCTTTTGTTCGTTTTTTGACTGCTCGCCACTTGCATGTGTATGTGTGTTTTTTTTTCCAGAGTTTTGTTTTATAAAGTGTCAGAAACTCGATGGGGTGCTAGACGACGGCAGTTGAAGAGTAGAAAGCGATAGAAGAGAATGAGTATGACAAAAAATAGAGTAAAAGTATATGATTGACCTCTTGAGAAAAAAACAAGATTTCAAGGTAAAAATAGTCACACAATACCTGCATCAAAAAGAGAGAGGTGTCAATTTCTGAATGATGAATGGAGCAAACAGAATAAAGTGAAAGTAAAAAATAAATGATATTCGGTCTTTTTACCCAAAGAGGGATCTACGGAAAAATTTGATTAGCTAATAGAGGCCAAGAGGGGCTAATGTTAGAACTATTTTCTAATTTGGGACCAAATGTCGTAAGATAGCGGGGAAAACAGAAAATAGAAAATAAAAGAAAACACGTAATGATTCAAACTAATTTGCTTCTGATGAATACGTCATTCTGGTCCGAGTCTGATTGTCGGAAAATAGAAAAGAAAGAGTGCAAAGGTGACTGAAAGAATTAACAGCTTTTTTTTTCAAAAAAGAAATTCCGTCTGGTTCAAAGGAAGACGCAAGACAGAAACAGACAAATTGATTTGCATAAGCCGAGTTGAAGGAATACAGTGAGGGATGAGCTTCTCCACCCCAGATAAAAAGAGCAAAGAATCTTTTAGTGAAACTTGAGAGACTCGATTTTCAGTAATATTTTTCGAAAAGCGCGTGAGAATTCGCAGGTGAGTTTAAAGCTAAAGCTTGGGCACTCCCAACTAATGATAATTGGAACACATTTAAAAGTTTTGAACAAAAAATGAAAAAAAAAAACAAAAGAAAAACACACACAAGTACCCATTCAAACAGACATAAAGTGGGTGAAAAGAGCCGAAGGACAAGAACAAAGAGGGGGGCATCTCGACGAAAAAAGAAGGAACAAAAAACTTCATATTGATACTTGCAACACTTGCAAAATATGCATTAATGACTCTTTTTATATAGCGAATTTCATATTTTTTGATGCTTGAGATCTTGTATTTTTGACGAATTTCCTTGTGTGGTGATCCCATTCATAAAAAGGTATGCATTGTAGTAGTGTGATGATTGAAGCAAGTTAGCAACAAATTATCCTATTTGTTGGAATGCAAGGTGAGAGTAAGAAACCAATGTTCAGAGCATATTGTAGGTGCTGGAGTTTTTCCAAAATTTCCAAAGTTTTGAAGTAAGAAAATGAATTACTGGAGCTTGAAAAAAAAATGATAGAAACTATGAATTTTCAAAAGTTCTGAGAAATATGAATTGGGGGGGGGGGGGTTTAGAATTTCCTATCTTTGTTAGTTTTCTGAACATGTTCTTAAACTGTCTTACTCTGCTCTCTGAAACTTCTGATTGAATTTTTGTCTGGGTTTTTACCGATTTCTAGAGAATTCATACAATAATTAATTTCCACAACTAAAATTGTTTGAAATAATGAATTTATTTGAGTTTCGCTATTGAAGCTAATGTAAAGTTTTTAAACTTTTAGATCAACCCGATCAATTTGATTCTGATAAAAAATATCAGAAGTAGACCAACCTTCTTTAAAAGTGTTATTACTTACTGTCTTCTCTGATAGAAGATCACAAAGTTTATGGATCGGGTGGGCTTCCCATAGAGAATATGGTAGGTCAAGTTTCGATTCTAAAATAAAACATTTTAAATTTTTGAACATCACTTCTGACAACAAATATGTGCTCCAATTTTTCGTAGCATGAGTTTTTCCACCGTTTTTGAACATTCTCGATTCTAGAGAAATTTCTAAAAAAGACATTTATCTCGAGAATTGTAGAAACGTTTTTCTTGGCCCTATTTTCAATTACAAAACAACTCCTAATGACTTTGTTTTCTACAGTAAAACTACTCAATTCTCGCCCGGGTACCGATCATAATCATCATTGTGGTATCTGCATTAAATACAATCCGGGGGTATGATCCAAAAATCTGATACAACATTTGTTGACAGGTCACCACCGGAATCTCAATAAAGTTGGTTTCTTCTTCTTCTTCTTCTTTTTCATTTTCCGAATAATCTCGATACGTATGTCTGGATGTGTGATAGCACATGCAAATCGGTCAAAGACAGTAGGCGCCGCAGTACTACGGAAGACGACGTGATGAGGAGAAACCGCCAAGAAGAGACAAAATGTTCTTCATCGTTTCTCTCTCTCTTCCATATATGGGTCACCGATTGTCCTCTCGACCGGCTAAGGCCTATCAAATCGCCGGTTCAACCCTCGACGAATACGAGGAGACTACGCCGGGCGGTGTGTCTCGGGAGGAAACGGCGTGCTTCTGGTCAATTGCGTCAAGAAGTCCTGTAAAGTCATTCGGAGTCATTTCGCAACGTTACAAGTGCTTTCTCCTCCACTTTAATTGTTTTTTCTTGTTTCTTCAAACATACCGCTAGGTATGCTGTATAATAATCCTTCTGTCCTCACTGTATGCTTGGAACATAAGCATAACTGTGTTATCTCATTTGTCTGTTACACCTCATTACACAATAAAAGAAAATAACTTTTTTATTCATTAAAGTGAAATCAAATCCGTGAATCTTCGCTTTCATTGTCTGGCTATCCTGCCTAAAACGAACGCATCCATGCCCCGTCTTGCGTCCATTTTTTCTTTTTCATTCTCACACTTTTTTCATTGCAATTCTCATCAGAACCTGTTCGGTCCGCCATCAGTCCAATGTCTGTGTCGTTTCATTAGCTTCTTCTGCCAGATATCTTGAATGCTTTGCCTGGATTCTCCACATCACATCATCCTTGTTTTCTAGCCATCAGTTTGTATCTTTTTTCTTGTTTTCTTGATCTGACTCATCTTATCTGGTCACACCTTTTCTGTAGTCTTCTTCCTGAAACCTTTTCATCTTTTTGTGTTTTCCAGCAGTTGGGTTCCCAAAACCTAACCATGCGTCTCAGCGACTATGGTAAACGATTTGAAGATTGGATGGTAAAAGTGAGTTTCTGTCTTATTCCATCTGGAAGTTTAAATTTTTGTCACTTTCAGGTTTTTTACAACTATGGACTCTTCCTTGCGAAACATCAATTTTGGTTCCTCGTCGGTCCTCTTATTTGTACAGTTCTATCCATACCAGGACTTTTCTTCTTACAAATCAATCTTGATCTCTACAGATTATTCGTCCCAACAGATGCACCAGTATGTTTCCTTGCTCTGCTATCCTTTCATGAAAATACATATGTTTAGGTTCGATACGAATTCGAAAGAACAAAAGATTTCAACCGTTTGCCTCTTGGTGACCTAAATTTGATTCCGAAGAGGAATCGACGAGAATTCGATTGCTCTGATGCGTCGTGCTATTTTCCAGATGTAGAGATGGATAGGTTACGGAGGGATCTGGAAGCTATGGAAGATGAGGCTAGACATGATGTTCCGTTCGGAAATGTTACTAGCTTAGCTAGATATAGAAGAGATACCAATAAGGATAAGGAGAAGAAGGATCGAGAGAGAAAGCTAGGTAAGCAGAGTTTCAGAAATGGTGTGTTTGAGCAAATATTTAATATGAATCAATACGTTTATTTGTTCAAATATTCCAGATTTGCGATTCCGCGACATTTAGCCACCGAAACATTTCGCCAACTTAATAGTACAGGCATATGAACTTTCTGACTACAAGAACACGTTCAGTGTTTTCGAATATGTTTTCTCTAATGGAACAGATTCTGAAATTTGAAAAACTCCAATTTCAATTTTTTTCAAAAAAAGAATGCGTTTCATCAGAAAAATCATGGTCCAAACCACTAAAATTGTTTTTATAGTCTAGAAATATTTATCTTAGTTATCAGTCATACTTGCCGAACCTGACATACTATCTTGATTTCTCTTTTTTCACGGAACCGGGTCAAATCGCGTCATTTTTCTTATTCTGTAGAGAGACCCCTTTTCGGGAGGTTTTGTTACACTGAGACGTCATTTTCATCCCCTTTTCTCTATTTTTCATTTACACACACACACACACACACAATCTGATTGCGATTTGTGCACGATTAGCCGTGAAGGAAAACGAGGGAAATCGAGAGAAAAAGAGAGAAAAGACGTTTTTGAGAGTGACGAATGATGAATACCGTCGTTCCATTCCATTCGTTTCTGGATTTCGCTTAGACTTTTTGTGATGGAACACACCGAGAAAAAGGGAAAGTACAGAAAAGTCGTACGCAAATCGCCCTTATTGAGAGTACAACATTTTATGACACTTTATGGCAGTCAAATTGGTTGTGTATCAAGCGGAAGCGGCTATTGATTTCGAAAAAAAAATTGTATTCGATTACTTTTTTCCAGTTCCCGCCAAAAATGATATCCTTCGGTTCTACGTTGTCCATCGGAAGTATGACAACTTGCTGCAATCCAAATATCTTGGAGCTTTATTCCAATACACACAAGATGTGAGAATTGAATAAAAAGTGAATTAAGAAAAATAATGGAATTTCAGATGATGAAAGTCACAAATGATTATGAAGGAGAGACCTGGGGTCTAGAAGATTTTTGTACCAAAGATCCGGGAGCCAGCACTTGCAACAACAATCTCAATTTATGGATCAAACACGCTGATGTTCTTTTCAAGGATGGAAAAATCAAAGCCAACCCTAATCTTCAGCTCTCTTACCCAGTTCTGTACCTTTTCAATCGCCCAAAAGATATTGGAAACGTTATCTACGGAGTAGACGTGAAGGGAGAAAAGAATGAAATTCAAGGAGCCAGAGTTTTGACTATCCATTGGTTTGTCAACTATCCAGCGACACCAGAAAACAATGCCGCCTACTACGCGTTCCGTCAAAAGCTCAATAAATACTGGGAGAGCATCGCAGAAAACAGTGATCTTCAATTTATTCCTCACAAGTAATTTTTTGGAATCTCGAACCAGAAATTTGTAATTATGATGTTTCAGTGACAAGGCAATGGACGACGAAATGCTCGAAATCATCAAGACAACCGTTCCATACGCATTCCCAGCTACTATCTTGCTTACCATTTATGTGCTTGTTGCAAATTTCAGTTGGGATAGAACGAAGTCCAAACCAGTAGAAATGTGCCTTGGAGTATGGTGCGTCATCTTCGCCCTCATCATCACCTTTGGAGTATTCTTCTTCTGTGGAGCTAAATTCAATCCAGTCACGTCTACAATGCCTTTCTTGGTTTTAGCTGTAGGGGTCGACGATGACTTCCTTATGGTTGCTGCTTGGAGAGAATGTGACCGGAAACTGTCGCCTGCGACGCGAATAGCTTTAGTGATGGGTGACGCTGGAGCTTCAATCACTGTCACCTCCTTCACCAACTTCTTCTGCTTCTTCCTCGGATGGTTGATGTGCTCGACACCAGCTGTTGCTGATTTCTGTATCATCACTGCCGTCGGAGTGTTCTTCGATTACTTGATGCAGGTTAGAGGGACAATTTATAGAATATATCTTACCTGTTGAATTCCAGATCACCTTTTATGCTGCTGTCCTCAAGTATTCCGGAGATCGTGAAGATAAAGGAGGACTGGCGTGTTGTACTGGTTGTTACACGAAAATCGACGAAGACGATGACGATGTTGAAAGAAATCGTGCTAAAAATGAAGCCGCTAAGGAGAAGGAAGAGCATATTGATTTCCAGCACCACGAGAAAACTAAAGATCGTGAGTCAATTTCAGAATGAATTTCGAGAAAAAACTGATCGAACTTATTTCAGTCCCCCTCATGCACAGACTTTTCCGCGACTATTTTGCACCATTCATTATGAATAAATGGGTTCGTATTGGTTCCCTTGCTCTGTTCCCAATTTACACAGCCTTTGCTCTCTATGGATGCTCCATTCTTCGCGTAGACATCTCTCCTGTCAAGTACATTCGTGACAACTCCCCAATCCAGACTTTTGTAGCCCTTGCTGGTGAGTTCACTCATCTACTGATAATCTTAATTACCAAATCTTCAGATAAGTACATCTGGGCCGATAACGTCATGCCAACATTCCACATCATGAATCCACCAGACCTTCGTGATGCTGGAGCACGTGCCAGGCTGAATGAACTTGTATTCCGATTAGAGCACACTAGTTATTCTATTGGAAGAGTCTCGACAAACTTGTGGATTTGGCAGTACCAACAGTATTTGAACGATTTTCCAAATATAAACTACACCACTGATTTCTATGATAGAAAGAACATGAGAGACTTCTTCTCGCAACTCGATTACTCACAGTACAGAGGTAATTTATTTTAGACTCACCGCCAGTAGCCAGTTATTATGTTTCAGATAAGGTAAAGATTCTGGACAACGTCACAAATGGAGAGCCATGCATTTCCGCATTCTCTTTCCAAACCTCTTTTTATGGACTCGACAGTTGGGATAAGAGACAGTCTGAGCTGTTCTTATGGCGTGATATCCTCAAGGAGTATCCAGATTTTGACATGTTCCTTTCTGGAATTTTCAGTCCTTTCTTAATTGATCAACGTCACACAATCGCCCCATCTTCTATGCAAACCATTGGATCTGCATTGGCTATGATGGCTTTGATCTCCTTCTTTTTCCTTCCTGATGCGGTATGCATTTTCATATGATAACTATTCAATGTTGGATTTCAGCTCTCGGTGTTCTGGATGACATGGTCACTACTCTCGATTTCCATGGGTGTTTGCGGTGGTCTTGCTCTTCTCGGCTCTGATTTGGACTCTGTCAGTATGGGATGCATTGTGATGGCTATCGGATTGGCTGTCGATTATTCCGTCCACATTTGCTATAGATATCACAGATCTGAGTACAGCACCGCACAAGAGAAGGTTGCTGACACCCTCGCATCAGTTGGATGGCCAATCACTCAAGCTGTGTCTTCCACTCTTGTCGGACTGGCTATCACTATTTTGGTTCCGGCTTACTTGGTCCGCGTATTCTTCCAAACTGTATATCTTGTGAACATTATTGGTATGACCCTTCAAAATTTCAATTTTTTAAAATCAGCAAAATTTCCAGGTCTATTCCACGCCCTTATCTGGCTCCCTCAGCTCATCTCCGCTCTCGACCCGGTCGAGCGCGTTCCACTCAGAGAGCGTCATGTAATCTCGAAACAGATCCCACATACTCTTCATTAAAATTTCTCATGCCTGATAGTCAAATTTTCAGTGCCTTCAATCCTCTGTGTTTTCCACGTGGTTTCTTTATTTTTTTGAAAAATTAACTTATTGTGAACTCCTCTAATAACTTATTGTTTTCATTATCTGTGTGCTTATCTACTCTGTCAAAAATTATGTGGTTTGACAGCTTTATTGATCACCA
This sequence comes from Caenorhabditis briggsae, assembly GCF_000004555.2. NCBI lineage: Eukaryota > Metazoa > Nematoda > Chromadorea > Rhabditida > Rhabditidae > Caenorhabditis > Caenorhabditis briggsae. The sequence goes on along the minus strand of NC_013491.2, from coordinate 11,473,178 downwards.
AAATCAGAAAAGAATAATAAAAAATGATAAATTTTTTTTTTATCTTTCAAAAGTTCACAAACTGGGTCCAATTTTGTGCAAGATGACTATGTGTTACATATTGATATAGACCATTTATTGAGAAGTATGATTGACAAAGCTTGAAAAGTAAAAATAGTTGGGTGTAGGTACCAAGCCAGCAGGTGAATATACAAAAAATATTTCGACGAGATTCATGGAATTTTTAATAGTTCAATTAGGAAGTTGACTTAGAAATTGTATTCTAATTTCAAGAGAGCTAAGATTTCTTTTTCAGAGAGATTAGAATTTTGGAACATAACGAAGAGTGAGTTTTGAGTCATCTCCCTCAAAACAGCAAGTTTTAACCATTGCTGAGGTCACCATGTACGGGTCGCAGTTGGAGGCGGGCCGGCGATCTTCGAAGTATCCCTGTAACAATTTTTGTCTTGATATGATAAGGCAGATTGAAGTGGAATCAAACATTAAGACACTTGTTCTAATTTGTTTCCGTTGTAGAATTCAGGGTAATGTCGGGGCAAGGATAGATACAAACATTACAGATCATCTTTCAACTACCGGCGCACAAGTTCGACGGGTCAAAAAAACGTTGTAGTTAACAAAAAGTAACTGGTTTTTTTCAAAAAAAAAAAAAAGAAACTACAATTCGTTCATAATTTCCGCGCAATTCTTAAACTGTGGAGGGTTTGAAACAGACCTAGATAAAAACTTTGCATTCACAGATTTTTCTGACAATTTCAATTTTTTAGCTATTTGCTTTTTCGGTTATTTGACGATTTTAAAAAAATTTTCAAAAAAAAAAATTTTCGCGGCCGCGGGGCCAGGGCCGTGTTAAAAAAGTTTTTCAGCGCTGCCAGCCGGCCGTTCGGCAGCCCTGTTTAAAATTATTGTCTTAGATTTGAAAAAAGGAACTAGGCTCTCAGAAATGTTTTATGCTTAATTGACACTTTTCCAAGAGATGCTTCTTTGAAAATCAAGAATGTCAACAAAACGGTAAAAACATAATTCAATTGCACCCTCATTTGAATAATTTTGCAAATCTGAATGATGACTAGTTAAAATTTGAAATTTTTCGATAAACTGAATTGTCAAACAAAATCTCCCAACATTCCCTGAAAACCAAAATCCACTCTGTACATTAGCCCCGTATATCATAGGGTCTAATTCGCTACGCCGATTACAGTTCAATACACACGTGATACACACGCATACACATGTACGTACTTTGCTCTTAAGAATTGTGCGTTGGTTATCTTATCAGTTTCTGATTATTTTTCAGTACAATCACTTACGCATTTGTCGGCGAAAACTTGACGTGGGATTCGAACACTGGCTTCCCGATCGGCTACTCCAGAAGAGAAGGCGTCAACTGTTTCAGTTTGGTTAGCCCCGATCAGTCGACGCTCGTTATCACGTCCTCCGTGTGGATCATAATAAGCAATGTGGTGCATGTGCACTTTGCTCAATTTGTGGACAGCCTCCTCGATAGCACTGGAAATGCATTAAATTGGACGTTTGATTTTTGGACGTGTTGATTTTCGCACTCACCGCCATCCGGCGCCATCCTCACTTGGCGTCCTCATGACGTTGGTGGAGAAGTTTAGATGGCAGCCTGCACCGCTCCACTCGCCGAGCACTGGCTTTGGGTCTAAACTACACACAACACCGTAGTCTTCACAAATGCGATGGAGGATGTATCGAGATACCCAGAGTGAGTCTCCCATCTCGATTCCCTCACAAGGTCCTACTTGATACTCAAACTGAAATACGAAAATTAGTATAACAGCTGGTTTTTGGAAATAATCACCTGCGATGGCATGCTCTCTACGTTTGAACCACTGATCTTTATTCCAGCATACATGCATGCTCTATAATGTGCTTCCAGTATATGGCGACCGAAAACTCGATCAGCACCCACACCACAATAATATGGTCCTTGTGGTGCTGGAAATCCGTTGACTGGCCAGTTGTAGGGATGCTTGTCTGCTCCAAGCAAAGTGAACTCCTGCTCCATGCCAAACCATGGCTCCTGATCTTTTGCTTTCTCCATAACGTCCAGACATTGCTGGCGAGTGTTTGTTGCTAAAAATGTTTTGGATTCTTTGCATCAATGGACTTCTTGACTGAAAATGAAAAAAAAACTCACGATGTGGTTTCTCGTCATGAGTCAACGTCTCACAAAGTGCAATTTTGTTTGGTCCCGGCCTAAATGGGTCTCGATACAATGCCACCGGTCGGATGTAAACATCTGATCCTTCGCCAAGCGATTGACCGGTCGAAGTTCCGTCGAAATTCCAAATAGGAAGATCTGTAATCCTCTATTTCGTTTTAAAACCTTTTCCGTGGATAAACTAACCAGATGCAACCTTTGGTTCGAAGTCAAACGTCTTAGTCTTCCCTCTCAAGTTTTCTTGAGTGGCGTCGATCCAGATATACATGACTTGAAAGTTATTCTGTTGGTCCAGAGCCATATATTTTGCATTGAGCTCCGAGATGTCTCAAAAAAGACTATGTATTGAAAATATTATAGATTTTTCCAACTTACTATCGGTTCTAGCCCGTTTGTGAGACCTACCATACGACATGGTGAATAAGTTGAGGTGACCTGTAATTTCTGAATTTTATACAGCGGAATTCAAAAAGGAAAAAAACAGTGATACAGAAAAAAAGAAGAACAGAAATGAAAGGGGACTGGTTCGTTTCAATTTTTTCGTTCATTTCAAAAATTTTGAGTGTGTGAAAGAAGGGATACGCGCGAGAGAGTACATCTGCAAGTTGATGCAGACATTCATGAGGTTTAGAAAAATGGGAGAAGACGCAGAAAGGTCAACCCGAAATATAGTTCATATAGAGAGAACGAACAAAAGGAATATGTGTATGGAAGGAGGCAAACCAGTTCGAGAAAACACAGTCGGCAGGTAAAAGGGAAACAGTTTCGAGAGAGTGAGAGAACGGTAAATCACCGTTCCGAGACTGGAGACAGTCTTCTTTTTTTCCTTTTCTCTGATTTGACATTTGCACTCTTTTTCCGAGTTGTTACCTCATGTGGTAAATGAAACGAAAATGTACTCGGACGGGGGTCGAGAGTATATGGGGGGAAGATAGAAAGAGAAAGAAGAGAAAGGTAGATAACAATCAAAGAATGAAGAGAGACAGAGAGAGTGAGTTAGGGGCAAATCGAGAAATGGTTGATGATGGTTGCCATACTGTCAAGAAATCATAGATCAAAAGAATACAACTTCAAATGTCAAAAAAATGGAAAAACACTCTACCTCCTCCGTCTCTGTGTTATCAATTATTCTTCGGCGTACGGAACACAACCGTTTGGTGTTTTTTGTCTTTGATATTCCATAAGATCAATGTGATAATTCAAGGTAACAAATCACAGAAAATAGTCAGCAGATCAGTAAGAGAGAATTAAAAGTGTAACCAAACCGCCATCTTTCATTTTGTAGTCTTGGCAACATGGGCGGAGTTCTGATGCGATTAGCTAAAAGTTCAAACTACGAAACAATTTTTGTTAGCTCATATTCAATGCACTCCGCATGCTCATGTGCATGCTCATAGAGCTTCTTATAAGAAGAAGAAGAAAAAACTTTTAGTTGGATATACACACCGACTAAATAAAGAGAAAAAAGCAAAGAATGTGAGTGTGTGCATATCAAAGTAAGCTTCATTTTATTATGACAAAAGTTTTTCAGGAGACTAGTAAATTGGGATTCCATTATGACCGGGAATGTCGAAGAGCACAACGGGTGCTAAAAATGACTAGCAGTTGAAAAAAAATGTGAGAAATATTACACAAAAAAATTCAACTAAAATATGGAATATACATTTTTCTGGAGAATGTCTATCAAGGACATCTACTTGAGGATTGAAGCCAACATGAGCATGTCGTTGCGCATTGTCATCGATTCGTACTGCAAAAGAAGAAATTGAAAAATAAAAAGAGGGCGAACGTTACCTTGACAGCAAGCATAGCGTCTAGCAACGCGCAGTCATCCTTCTCGTCGATAGCAACCGGTAGTTCGAGGCTTGGTGTAAAACGGAAGAAAGCCATTCCCATGGCTTCAGCCATCCAGCGGGCACGCTCTACTGTGACACCGTCGGCGGCGGTTAGCTGAAAGAGAGGATGGTATTGGACTGGGAAATGTTTGAGATGAGACGAATCATTTTTCACTTTTCAAAAAAAGCCTGAAAGACAATTCCCTGATATATTTCGCCGTTAGAAAATTATTGAAACGTCGAAAATAAACTTAATAAGGCAAACAATTTGGAGTATGCAGAATTTTAGGGGGTGCAAAATCCAAAATCTAGTTACCTGTTCGATGAAAACATCCTTGAGGTGCATGATCTGATTGAACGTGTTCACAATACCTCCCATCGTTGTTGGTTTCATCAAATCAATATTCTCGATTTTCTTCTCCATCGCACCAGTTCCAATCGAAACAATAATCTTCGTCGAGTTCCGCTCATTTCTCTCAAATTCCAATCTCTGACAATCGGTCAAAATGTCGACGGCTGGATTGTTAGCGATAAGTCCACCATCCATAAATTTGCCGTCCACCGGCGGGAAGAACGACGGAGCTGCACTGAAAAGATACTCAAATTTGAGCAATGCTCAAACTTAGAGAACGAAAACTTACGATGATGCTCGGACCACTTTCGCAGCACCCCATGCTGGTTTCAGAGACGATTGATCAAATGTGGTATCGTTGACGTCGTAACTACGGAACATGTACAATTGCGGTGGACTAATGTCGACACGAGCCACTGGGATCGAGATTCGGATGTTTTTCTTCTCGCCCAGTTGTTTTAAAGTGTCACGTCCAAATTCGTTGAGGAGAGCATTTTCGAGACCTTCTCCAGAGTACGGGCGAGATCCAATAAAGATGTCATCCTGAAAAATATACATTTGAGGGCAGTGTTGATTATTTTCCATGAAAACTAAACATGAGTACTGAAAATTATGTTTTCTTTTTATTCGAATCCAGCAAAAAAACTCTAAACGATCCTGTCTCCTCTCCTTCAAATCAATTTTTGGCACATAATTCGGAGGGTACAACAATTCGGGGGCACAACGGGGTACAAAATGATTTAGGGGCACATAATTCACAATTCAGGGGGTACAAAACTAAGCCTTTTTCAGGTGTTGTACACCCGAATTGAAGGTTTTGTACCCCTAAATTGCTTTGTACCCCAATGAGCCCCAAATTTTTGTACCCTCCGAATTATTTGCCACAATTGTTGGCATTTTTTTGATTTTCTACGCTTGTTCTCTGAATAATTCTCGCAGTATTAATTTTCAATTCCAATTTAAATAACATCGTGTTTTCCGGTCTTGCGTTATTCTCAAAATTTTGTTCGGCGGGAAAAAATGAGTTCGTTAATTTAAAAAACTCAAGTGCATTTCCAGTATTTAACCATGACTCACTTTCATTCGGAAGTACTGTCTGATCACATGATCAATATTTCCGTATTTGACGAGTCCGAGAGTAATCATTGATCCAGTGGATGTACCTCCGATATGATTGAACCATCCCAAAAACTTGTTTCCGACCACTTTCTCGATCTCCTTCAACAACTGAAGCGCCAGAATTCCTTTCATTCCTCCTCCATCAATAGAAAGTACAATACCGTCATTTTTGGAGAGGTCTGGGAATTTTTGGCAACGACGATGAGTTGGATTCTCTGAAAAACAAAATTTTGAATTTGATTACAGCTGAAAAAGTTACTTACTATTATCATGTTTGAGACTCTGCCCCTTTCCCTCTTCGAGTGCTTTAAAATGCTTCTGGAGAGTTTCTGCGGATTTCTTCCTGCTCTTCATGACACTATTCAACACTAGTTCATTGGCTTTTCCGTCAAATGCAAGAAACGCCTTGACAATATCCACATCATCACGTTGAAGAGCGTAGTCCATTGGATATAAAGTTTTCTTATCCTGAATGTTGACGTCGGCACCGTGAGACCAGAGAAGAATGAAGCTGGCGAGGTTTCCTTTCTTTGCTGAAAATATGCGGAATCAATGACTAGAAAATAAGGAGTCAGGAGTTGTACCGATATAGTGCATCGGAGACTGTCCTTCAGAATCTCGAGTGTTTATCATTTCTTCCGTGGCGTAGCTCAGTAGCAGTTTCTGGTGCTGTAAGAACAATAATTAACTGGATACATAAAACATTTGTTGAAATTACTTGTACAGGGAAAGTGTCAAAGCTGTGGAAAACGTTTTTGGAATTGTGAAGGCGTCCAAGGAATTTAGAGTCTTGAACGTAAAGGATGCGGAGCACTCTGAAAAAAGTTAAGCAAGTGAAAACTAAGAATTTGAAAACCAACTCACGTCTCCAAGTCACGGAATGAAAATTGAGCTTTGTTGAGAATATCGGCTGGGGTGAAGAGACAATGAGGGAGGTTGTTCTTAATGGTATACTCTGAAATGAAAATCGAATGGTTATTTACAAGAGCGGATTTTCAGAATTAAACTGTTTTGTTATGATAAGCTTCGGAATACCAATTTTCATTCCACTGTGGTTTTGGGCGTCGTTTCAAGACTCAAATTTAAATTAAAGTCAATTAAATTGAATCGTGCCAATATTTTCTCCTATCTGTTAAGCTTCCTACGAGTCCTCTTACCTAGGATAGTCTCAAAAGACTTGGGATACGTTGGCTCATCCGGTTTTGGTTGATTTTGAGCCAACAAAATCATCTGATCGCATACTTCACTTTTGACATGGCTGTTGATGTACTGAAAGTGAATTATTGTTTGCCACACAGAATAAAACTAATGCTAACAACCTTTACAATATCCGGGCGAGACCTCGCCGCTTGCAGAATAGTGTGTCCATCGTTATTTCTGACTAGTGGATCGAAACACTCATCCCACAGCAATTGGACAAGACCAGCAGATCCATATTGAGCAGCGACATGCACTGGCGTATCGCCTCGACGGTTCACTTTTGACATTGAGAATCTAAAATTATCGATTTTTTTCCGATTTGATAGCTATGAGAGCTTACCCCATTCCAGCTTTCTCTTTCTGATCTTTGATATACTTGGTGAAGCCAGCGATGATAGCGAAAAACACCGGGGCACACTCCGATTGTATCTCCTTCTCTCTCAGCATCATGGGCACAATGTCATTGACAACGTTCATCGGATTAGTCAGTTCCTGAAGACAATCGTCGTATTCCTTCCATAAATATTCAAGATCGTCAATGTAGGATACGTTTTTGTGGAAATAGACAATCTGAAACATAGATTTTCGCTGGGAGTTTGTTGTTAAAAGTCTCACGTAGTTAGTTGGAATGTACACCAGTGCAAAACCGTCTCCATATTTGGCAATCGCGAAACTGGGCGAGAGTTTCTTGTCGACAGCGAAGTACAGAGTTTTATCGACTGGTCCTGGCCACTAAAAACATGATTTTTTTTTTGATTTTATGGGATTGACAGCTTTCAAGACAATCATTTTCGTAAAAAATGGTGAGATATTGGCTGTGATTGGTTTTTGCGTGGCGTCGACAAAATGTTGCATAACAACTATATCAGAGTTTTTATCCATAAAATTTTCAGATTCCAAACCTCACCATCGACTGAGCTTGTGGATTATGTGGTTGAGACGTTGAACCGGCTGCTTTTTGCTGTGCGTCGGCGTATTCTCTGATTCTTTCCTCAACGTTCTGTCTGACGGTGTTCATCGCCATTTGTCCGACATCACTTTTTGCAAATTTCATGAAAAAATCCATCTGAAAAAATGCGAATTTTGATTGAGCAATAAATAGCAAACTATGCGACAGAATGAACATGAAATAAGCAAGAAATAATAAAACCAGCAAGATGTCGTCAGATGTGATGCACAGTCCGCAAGTACACTGTGCGTTGTGTATACACACATTGGGCACTTCAAATAAAAGGTTCCCAATTTCCTGTGGTGTTCCTTCACATTTCCGGAACATATGCGACCAATCGAACGGATTTTTTGTTGCGTTTCTCGAAGAAGTAGGACCTGTGATAATCAGTAAGTGAATTTTCTGTAGAGTATAAATTCATTGTTTTTAATTATATAGGGACCAACTACCCCTCCCTCTTTCTTTCCTTGTCTTTACACATCTTGTGTATTGATTTATACATACATCTGTCCACTTGTTTCATGTCCAAGGTCAGTCTAAAGCTTTTTCTGAGTTTTTCTGAGATGCCAGCTGTTGACCCTTGAAAAATAAATGAAAATTGTTCGAATCCCAATTTCTCCTTTTTGTCTCATCTTTTTCTTTTTCTTGTCAAAACATTTTCCTTCCCAGATCATGAGTTCAACCACAAATCCCAATCCCATACGCGCTTAAGTGATATAAAAGGTTACCAACCCTCTAAAACAAATCCGGTTTTTTATTTTCTCCGAATCGCTCGTTCTCAAACCATTTACTCTGCCGGTGCACTTTCCACTTAGTCCCCCACTACCACCACACACACACACACACATAGACCCACTCAATCCATTCCGTATTACACCAGATTTCGCGGGTAAAATTTTCAAATAGTTTGTTTAGTTTGGAAATTGGCTGTGTTTGTGTATGAAGCATTCGTCCCTATTCATAAAGGATACAAGATGAAATCAAAAAAAAGTGCCGATTGTCCTCCGTTTTATAGTTTTAAAACTCTCATTAAATGTGCCTCTTTTGTGACCTTTCGGAACAGCGTAATTTCGAATGCATGCTATCTCTCGAGGGGGTTTTCTGTTCAATTGCCGCAAGTTATCCTTGAGACTTTTTTCATCCTTCAAGTTCACAATGGTCTCTGGAACCTTGTCAGAACAATGCCTGGAATGTATAACAATTCTCGTATCCGTTCTGTTCTTTTCTCTCGTTTCAAGGAGAAATCTGTGTTTGTCTGTGTGTATGTGTGTAATCTTTGAAAGTATGCTCCAAAACACTCATTACTCACACGCTCTTGTCTCATAAACATGGTCCCCTGTCTTTCCCACTGATGGGGAGGATGATGATGATACAAGAGATGAGAGAGACATTAGACAAATCCACCAATCCGTCGCAAGTGACCTTTTCATAGAGACACAAGACGATGGTGGAAGTTGAAAGGGCCCTTTCTCTGCGGACTGGCTGTGCACACCACTACCCACCCCCAATCATCATCTGTTTACATAACCCATTCATAGAAGAAGTTGTCCGAGAATCTTATTTCTGTTTCTTTTGCATAGTCAGGCGTATTTGGTAACCTAAAAACGTTTTTTTGTGAGCAGTATAAGAATTCTTATCTATTGGTTCTGATCGTTGCACAAAATTTTTGAAGCGGCTTATACTTGAAACGTGCTCAGTTTTCAAAAAAATGTGAGAACATTTCTAGAAACTGACATAACATTTTATTTTAAACTTTTGAATCGTGCGACATGAATCAATTTTTTGAAAATTTCTGCCGGCTTGATAATTTGAGTTAGCCTCAATGTTGATTTTTTTCAAATGACAATTCCGTGAAATTTTATTTTTTAATCAGTTAGATCTTTTTTAATCAATTCGATCTTTGGAAATTTTGAGTCAAAAAGATACAAAAACATTATTTTCAGTTGGTTTTTGGCCAATTTGACTCATTTCAGGATTCTGTAGCTCCGCTGTCAAGTTACCAATCACTTTTAAAATTTCAGAGGATGTGAAACAACCTTAGTTTGAAAATGTTGAACTTATTTCTGAAAAAACTCAGTATTGTGCAAATTTTTGTACTGGAAACGTAAAAAAAGAAATCGGCAATTAGCTTGAAAACCAAGTATGTTCGAAAAATCCAAAGAAAATGCAATGTTCCCAATCTCGGTCTGTTTTACACCCTCCAAAATGTTTTAAATGACCGGAAACTTGTCAGCCCAGCTCCAGATCATTGAAAATGGTCAAAATGACTAAAAGTAATGTGACAGTATGTTTTTATATATCTTGGTGGCCCGTAATGTAACTGATGTTGGGGATCCATCCTAAGAGCTTTAAAAACATCCCATAGTTTTGCTGAAATTCTGTTTTTTACGTTTAATATCTTATTGTAACTGAGAAAAATCATTTTTCTTAATTTCCCTATCAGAGATAAAGGTTGTTTGACCCTTCACGATTATTTTATCTTGTAAAAGTATCCTTGTGTTTCTTAAATAATACACAAACATTTTGTTTGCCTACCCAAGTTTTTTTTTGCAATTTCAATAGTTTGGCACAAGAACTCTCATATTTCCGTCCTCCCAGCAATTCCATTACTTTCTTGAACTTTGAACAAACATTTCGATCTTCTTGTCCGCATTTCCAGGAAATTCTTTTTCTTATTAATTGTTAAAGAATACCGTTGTTATCAAGTAGAAAACAATAATTGATATAAGATTGATCCAAATTTGAAACGACAGGGGAGGTCAAAACTAGTTTTTTGAAAGGAAGTGTTTAGGGGGGAATTCTCGCTACATTTCAATGAATAAGTGAGTGATCGTCCTGTGTACGAATGTGCTTGATATATAGATATATTGATAACATACACAAACACAGGAAGGTTTCATGTATCCAAAATGAAAGTGAAACCCCCCGAGGGCAAGGCGAGGATTGAGATGACACGGTGATAGGATCTTTCCCTTTACTCCCGGGTCTTCCTATTCCCGCAATTTGACTCTTGTTTCCATCGTCCTCAAAACTGATGATATATTCTTATAATTAGATTAATCAAAGTCCTCTAACGATCTCACTCTGTTCTTTTATAAAAATTATTCTTGTCGATCGCGCCTGGTGCCCCTAACCCACACTGCGCAACTTTTCTCGGCAAGATATATCAGACAAATGTCAAACAAAAATCAAGAAACTGGATTCGCTCATTCGGTTGTGTCGGGAGCGGCCAGGAAATATATTTCGAATACTTAGAAACTTTTGCTTGTCAAAACGTTTTGTTACTGTATTGCTCATCTATCAGGGAAATGAGCAAAAAACTTGGGATACACCAATGTGCTCAGCTTTCTGTTCAAATGATAAGTGTCGGGGTCGAGATGTTAGGTTCGTTGTCCAAGTTCTCGCTATCTCTTTTACTCCAATCTCTTACTCCCTCCTTTCAATCCCCTCCATAGGTTCTTCCCGTGTAAACGTGTGTGCGTATGTCTTTGTCTGTGTGTGTGTGTGTTCTCCTTCATTTGACCGCTATCGATTGATTTTATCTCCAGAGACATCCTCCAGCCCTCTCGCTCTAACCTTCCGTACTTGTAGGCTCTTTATCAATTCCCGGTCTTTTTCCCGCAATCCCGGCAACCTCCGGGGCAGTACTAGTTATCTCACAGTCTCTTCTTCTATCTTCCCCTTTTTTCTTGATTCCCCTAAACTGATAACACTCGGACAAGGTGCGTTCAGAACAAACACAAATGCCGTTTTGCATTTCTGGCAAATATCAAGGTTTCAAACCATTTTTTGAACTTTGAATGGATCGTTTTCAAATTTCTAAGCTTCTAGAAATCAATTCAGTTATGAGTCAGAACCTTTTTAGGAACAAAAAATCGTTGAAATCAGTTTTATTCGATTTCGAAATGATTGTTTTTGGTTTTTGCTTGGAAGAAAAATCTAAAAATTTTGAAATTTGAAATTTTCGCAATTAATCCTGGTTGGAAACAAACATCATTGCTGTTTCAGTGCTGGCCATGAATGTATGGAAAATCTTTTTTTGTTGATTTTGGGAGTCTGGTACTCGGCTGTCAATTGTCGGATCACTGAAAATTGTGAAGGTTGTAAAACAGACCTAGATTAAAAACTTTGCATTCATAGAATTTTCGAAAGTTCCTAGTTTATCAGTTGTTTGCCGATTTCCGAAAGACACTTTTTTCTAACATTTCAGTACAAAAATAGGAAAAATGGGTGTCCTTCAGAAATCGTCGAATAGCTGGAAACTAGGATTTTCCGGACAATTAACGGCAGAGCTCCAGACGCCTCAAAATAGTCAAAATCAACTGAAAAGCACGTGTTCATCATATATCTATGCCAGAACTATACATTGTTTACTAACGTCCGGATTCGTAAGAAAAAATACTACATAGAATTGCACTGGACCCTTCAAATTTGAACCCATTTGCTTAAGTTTGTCTAAGACATTTCAAAAAGTCAATCAAAAAAACGGTCAAAATTATATTAAACATAGTTTGTTTTCGTATTTCCTCTGTTTTCGTATTTTTCTAATACAAGCTTACCCAAACGGTCAGCTTTGAGATCAATTAACTTTGTTCCTTTAAAAGATATCGAAAAGTCTCTGAATTGAATCTGTTCGATTTTAGGTCTGTTCGATTTTGAAAACGTTCGAATTCGTCGTACCCCCAATATTTCATCAGATGACAGTTAATTGATATTTTAGGAAAGAAACGAATCAATTCATTCAACAGTGGTGGACTTCTATTGAAGCGTTAACGGTAGATCTGAATTAGATTTCGCAAAATGAAGTACTCAGTCATTTTCTATTACTTTCAGCTCTTATTCTATTCTATCCTACCACCAGGTCATTTTTTTTATTTTACATTTGAACGGCTTCATACCCAATTTGCTTGCCGTTTCAAACCACTTCCAGCCACACTACTAAAGTGAAAAGTAATACGTTTCCACTCACCTGTATGCGTCCAACAATTTTATTTCTCTTCTCCCTAAAACTAGTTTTCCAACATCATTGCACCTCGTAACTTACTAGAAAAGAATTTCGAACGCATACACGCGTCGTTTCGTTCGTTCTCAATTGCATAGTTTGTGTTACTCTTACTACTGATGTTGTTTTATTTTTTGGTTTTAGAGTGTGAAAAACCACCCACACACGCAAAAATCATTTTGACGCATGCGGAAAATGTGAAAGTGAACGTCTGATAAAAAATGAAGTGAAACATGCATGACTCATATCACTTTCTCACTTTTAGTGCTTTATTTCCTCTAAACCACCAAAAACTGTTGTTCCTTTCTGTAAGCCCAGTTTATTCATCATTCATCATCTGTTTTAAACTTCGAAATCTCTCTTTCCAACAAAAACCAAAAAGCCATCCATCTTTTGCCGGTCAAACTCACGTCAAACATTGGCAACAAAGAAAGAAATACGCGACTCTTTGGAAGCAATAATGCAAATGAGAAGTGGCGAAAAAAAAAAGAGAAACATTTGCTTTTCATATAGAATTTTTACCCGTTTTTCATCCATCGACTCCCTTCTAGATCTCTTTCTCATTTCCTTTCCCATAGCCATATTGGAATAAAAAAGCAAGTCCCGTTTTCATAAGGTTACTCATGTCCCTTTTACATCATTTCCGCTATCAATTTCCCTCTTTTGTTAGTCATCCAACATTTTTTTGAGTGAAAGTGTGGGGCGACTAGCAATCTGCCTTTTCTCCATTTTTAAGAATCCACATGTTTTGGCTCTATAACTTCATATTAGCTCCCATTTGATGACTCTATTCATGAGGAAACATAAACAGTTTTCGATAGCTAGACAATTATTCCTAATTTGTGACTCTGTCGCTTACTGTATTCCTCAATTTGCCTTTTTTTCTTATTTGTAATACTTCCTCACGTATCATCGTCTTATTTTCAGACTGTCCGATATGAAAGCGTTCTCATCTTACGATGAGAAACCACCAGCACCACCGATTCGTTTCAGCAGCTCAGCAACACGGGAAAATCAGGTAATTAATTATTTTCAATGGGAGTTTGGAGGAGATGGAGAAGTTGACCCTCCTCCGCCCCATTAGGAAAAGAGGCAGAAGAGGGTATCGCTCCCTCGCCAACAACTTTCGTAGAGTCTTCTTCCAAATCAGATGATGCACGTGTTGCTCCTCCCAGCCACCCCCAATCTCTCTTTTTTCCATCTCCCCTCCTCCTCTGATGTGTTTGACTAACTCAATTTTTCAGGTCGTCGGATTGAAGCCATTGCCCAAAGAGCCAGAAGTAACGAAAAAGAAGAAGACGATGCCTAACCCGTTTATGAAAAGTAATCTATAGTCTCGAATAGTCAACCTTTTCCAACCTCTTGTACCATTTTCAGAGAACAAGGATAAGAAGGAGGCAGCAGAGAAGCCAGTGATCTCAAGACCCAGTAATTTCGAGCACACAATTCATGTCGGCTACGATCCCAAAACCGGAGAATTCACTGTAAGTCTTCCAACCCAGTTCTAGTTTCCCAAACTCACTGAGAAGCATTCAAATTTTTGTGATGATGATGGACGAGAGGCGTTGTCGCCGGGCACCACGCCGTAGTATCGCTAATCATACCAGATTATCGTTAGTAGAGTGAATGCTAATAGTGAGCTTAAAAACTGAAAACTACTACTTACTTTTACTTTTTATACCCAGTTGTTTTTGGTGACAATAGAGTTTTTGAGTTGTTTCTCGTAAAACTAACTTTCCCTAATAATTATGGCTCGAGTAAGTGAACGTATGTAGAAAGTTGGTATGTTAAGATAGCTGAAATCAATTTCAGTGGATGCAAACAGATTGCGACTGCCAACACTTTCTCTCTTAGAACTTGGCTTTCTTGTTACGTCATATTAGTCGCAAATACGTTATTTACTACTAACCCATTGAAACTAACTTGTTATTACAGGGAATGCCAGAAGCATGGGCTCGTCTTCTCACAGATTCGCAGATCTCAAAGCAAGAACAACAACAAAATCCACAAGCCGTTCTTGACGCTCTCAAATACTACACACAAGGAGAAAGCAGCGGTCAGAAATGGTTGCAGTACGATATGAGTGAGTTTACCACGGGGGGGGGGGGGCAAAACTTGTTAAACGAGCTCTTTCTTCTACAGGGTTTATAAATGATGCCCCACAACGGACACCGTCGTATGGATTGAACCCACAACCGAATAGAACATCTTCTCTCCCATATCATGGCAATAAAATTCACGATCCACGAACGATGAACTCTATGACAACGAGTATCAATAACTTGGGATACCACAGCAAGCCAGAAATCCCTCCAAATGTATTCAATGTCAATGAAAATCGATCCAGTATGCCTCCGGAAAGGGGGTGTTTTACTAACATTTTTTTCGGTTTGCCTACGTAATTCTTGGAATACGCATAGACCAATATTGTTCCAAAATTATGCACCACCTCCAGTCCCACACGGAGAATCACCAGCGGACATCATTCCACCAGCAATTCCAGACAGACCGGCACGGACGCTGAGCATCGTAAGTTTAATAAAAATTGCTTTCAAACATAAAGTATCTCGTTTTCAGTACACAAAACCCAAGGAGGAGGAAGAAAAGATTCCGGATCTTTCCCTCCAGAATGGTCAATTCGGAGTTCAGGCTCGTGGTCCAAAAGGGAAGAAGAAGATGACGGACGCTGAAGTTCTCGCTAAGCTTCGAACAATTGTCTCTATTGGAAACCCAGATAGAAAATACAGAAAAGTTGACAAAATCGGGTCGGGAGCTTCAGGATCAGTGTACACTGCTATTGAAATCAGCACAGAAGCAGAAGTCGCTATCAAGCAGATGAACCTGAAAGATCAGCCGAAGAAGGAGTTGATCATCAACGAAATCCTGGTGATGCGTGAGAACAAGCACGCCAACATTGTCAACTACTTGGATTCGTATTTGGTTTGCGAGGAGTTGTGGGTTGTGATGGAGTATCTAGCCGGAGGATCACTCACGGATGTTGTCACGGAGTGTCAAATGGAGGATGGAATTATTGCTGCAGTGTGCAGAGAAGTGCTGCAAGCTCTTGAGTTCCTGCACAGTCGTCATGTGATTCACAGAGATATCAAGTCGGACAACATTCTACTTGGAATGGATGGTTCTGTCAAATTGAGTGAGTTGTTTTCTTGAAATGATCAAAAATGGTACCGATGTTTTCCAACTATCAACTAGACGAAATTAATTTTCCAGCTGACTTTGGTTTCTGTGCTCAACTGTCACCGGAACAAAGAAAACGCACGACGATGGTCGGAACTCCATACTGGGTAAGTGATCAGAAATAGACAGACGGGGAAAGGAAATTGAAAAACTGGCAGCGAAGGAAATTAATGTTTGAATATTTTCCAGATGGCCCCGGAAGTGGTGACCCGCAAACAATACGGACCAAAAGTCGATGTGTGGTCTCTGGGTATCATGGCTATCGAGATGGTCGAAGGGGAACCACCATACTTGAATGAGAACCCATTGAGGGTAAGAGGCTTATGTGATAATTGTCGTAGTGACACCAAAACTGTCGAACACAGAGCCCGTGGCCCGGATTTCAAGCAGATTGCTGTGGACGAAATCGTCCATTTTTCCGAAACAAAAATTTCAAGAGCGGCTAGGCCGCCGAATCCTACTTATCCCAGAGTTATTTCAAACAAAAAAATCGAGGCTGTTTCCGACAGTCTTGGCTGACATAGAGCAATAATAAAATAAAAAACTCAACAAACAATTTCATTTAAGGCCATCTACTTGATTGCAACCAATGGAAAGCCAGATTTCCCGGGAAGAGACACAATGAGTCCAGTGTTCAAGGTATGATTTCCGGTTTTTGTGTGATTCACACTTGTACAGTTATGAGGAACATGAGTCAACTGCCACAGCATTCTAAAGTATCCCTTTATCATCTTTTTTCAGGACTTTGTCGATTCCGCACTGGAAGTGTTAGTGGAGAAACGTTGGTCGGCCAGTCAACTACTCACTCATCAGTTCCTCCGTTGTGCCAAACCACTAGCATCGCTGTACTATCTGATCGTCGCCGCCAAGAAAAGCATCAATGAGGCGAACAACGCATAATTGTATTTATGATTTGTCCACCTACGTGTAATTCAAATTTGTTGAAAATCTTTTTTTCTCTGAAAAATCTCAAAAGTTGGTACTTAATGCTACTTCAGTCTCCCATCTCAACATTTTTTCTTCGATTATCAATTTTGAATCCCTTCAAGACAAAATGTCACACATCTAGAAAACTTTGCGTAATTTTTATTCTGAAATAGATCACGAGTAATAGAAAAGAAACCATTTTTCAGTAATTTCATCGGGAAAAATCCTTAATACCAATTCACAATTTTTAACACAAACTAAAATTATCACAGTATACCTATTGCTACACTTTTTGGGAGTCATTTTTCATTTCCTTCCTCCTTCTTCCACCCTCTCTGTCTCCCTAAAACTTCTCCTCACAATGCACACTTTAATTATTTATGTAGTGTTCTTCTACAGTTTTCTAAATTCTGTTCATTTTTTGTGTTTTTCACTTTCTTGTGTTCATTTCATTCGGTTTCATGCAATTGTGTCGTCGAAACGGAAATCCAAACTCTTTTTTTCCATTTTTTTTCAAGTTGCCGAAAATTTCCTATTCCCCGCTCTTCCCCCATCAACCTCTCCCATCCAGTAATTTTGACTGATAATTGAATTGTTTCAGTTTTAATTCGTTCAAAATGGTCACAGTGATTTGACTAGATCCTTGACTAGTATAAACGATTTTTTAATTGTAATAATCTACTGAATGAATGTTTAAAATGGTATCCAAAACTGGTAGAGTGAAACATAATTGATTGAATACATCTTAGTGATTTTGTTGTATTGGACTTTCTAGAATTTCTGAATTTACTGGCTCTGAAGTTGGAACTACTCAAAAGTTTATATTGAAGACAAAAAAGTATTTTGGGACCTTTTTTGTATATTCTTAGAAACCATGATGTTTTCCATTCCAACAATTTATGACTTGCACAGTCTCCGTGATGTTCGGAATGGCTTTTTGGGAATTTTCCAGTGTCAAAAATTCCTTGAGTTCAAGCATTTCGGAATATTAAGTTTTATAAAAGAAAATTTTTGAATTTCGGATAATTCCGATGTAGAAAAGTTCCTAATTTTAAAATAATCCGATTTTGAACAATTTTAGAAATTCATAATCCCATTTTCTCATCACAAAAGCAAAAATTGATTGGTATAAAATTGACAAACAATTTCAAAAAAATCAAAAAGAAAATTGTAATTCCGAAGTAGTTCCGCTGGAGACTCGCAAAGAAAATTTTCCGCGTGAGTTTTTGAATAACTGTAGTTCAAAGGGCTCTGCTTCATTTGAAAAAATCTGAAATATTCCAAAAAAATATTCGGAATTTCAAAATTTTCTTTATTCCAAATTCCGTTTTAAACAACTTGCACAGACATGCCTTAGAAAATTGAGAAAATGAAGATTGTCTAAATTCTTCTTTTTAGCTCCAAAACTTTCATTTTTCGTTCTGATTAGCAGAAAAAAGAAGCATATGAATCAACACAACCTCTTCTCTTTTGTCTTCTGTTTGCATTTCGAGTTAATTCCAAATGCTTTGGTAACGGTAAAATCGGAAACAGGAAGAGAGGGAGAGAGAGAGAGAGAGAGAGAGAGGGAGAGAGAGAGAGAGAGAGAGAGAGAGAGAGAGAGAGAGAGAGAGAGAGCAAAACTGTTTGTCTTTTCACTGTGCTATTTTTTATTTCGCCCCCCCCCCCCCCCTCATCCGCTGTGCTTCCTTCCTCTCTCTCTCCCTGCAACTCAGAAACTTTTTTGTGCTAACTCAATAAGAGCGTTGTCAGTGTCAACACAATCACTGGTGCCATCATGCTGACGCCTAGTCATCATTGACCCCAAAACGGATGGATTTTGTTGTGTATGGACAACATTAAAAATTCACGATCATGCAAATACACTCTCATTCTCTTCTATTTATTTCATTGTTTGTTCGTCACCATCACAAAAGTGAGAGCCGCATTTTTTGAATTTGAATATGCCCGCCGAATTTTCGAATGGTATTGTTGTGTTTGAGGAGGGCTATTATTTTGCAAACTAACCTATTTTGCTGACCTGATAGTGCTATTTCGATTTCTCTGGAATCCATCGCACCCAGTACAGTTGCCAGATGCCGATTTCATTTTTAGTAAACAATAGTACCGGAAGCCTGTGGCTCTTTCTTCAAAAATGATAAAAATTTTCTTGCTCATCGCTAAAAACTAGGTGTGGCTCATCAAATTTTTGGGTGTGGTGGGGGTGTTATTCTAGTAGTTTTCTATTATAATTGCATCAAACCCACACGTGATAATACTTGTATAAAAGAAGCTGTGAAGCAGTTTTAGTGTCATTGTTTTCCTGATCCTCTTTTTTTGGTAGATTTTTTTAGAAGGCGCCTAGAACATTCTGCTGCTTTGCTGTGAAATTTTTTGAAATAATTTCGAAACAGTCGTGTGAGGAAGAACGCTCAATACGTTTAAAAATATACTTCTTCTTCTTATCACATCTCTCTTTTCTCTTTCATATCAAATTAGGTCGATTAAGCGACCAAAGGTTTTATTCTCACTATTTTTTTCTAAAGTACAGTTCCGTGTCCTCGCTTCTAGAAAGTTCCCGAAACGTTTTTTTCTAGGTAAGCAGTAGCAAGGAGATTACCAGTAGAGGGCAACCCGCCAACCAAACACACGCATCATCATCCAATCGTCAGTCCCATCACCATTTCACTCTGTCTATACCCTTCTTGCATCATTACCTGTGCGCCGTCCTATTTTTCATTCCTTTTTTCTTTTTCACCCTCTTTTTTCAAAGTTCTCTGCTAATTTCTACACTCTTTTCGCAAATTTTTCTCTCTTCTCCCGCCAGGACATTCTGCATTCCCGCGTGTGATGTTTACTTGTCTTTTCGTTGCTTTTTGTCTTTTTCTACGGATAAACGGGCACAAGTAAGCAACGAGAGGATCAAGTATGATGAACGATTCGATGAAAGAGGAGGAATTTTGAATTGGCCATGAAAAGGGGCGTCCGATGTACTTGTACTGTCTTTCTCTCTTTCTCTCTATTCTCACCTTGAACAGTTGCATAGATACGTTTAGTGGTAGTAGCGGAGATGTTTCTAGAATCATGCAACTAGCATTCTACGCTACATATTTTATTGTTTACATGTTTATCATCATAATGTATCTGTCTGGCCAGTAAATCAAAGTAGAACGCTGAATACGCGCGCATGTTGTTATCATTCAACCCAGTTTTATACATCTTCATTCAATCCCGATTTCTTCTCAACACTTCTGCGTTCACAAGAAGAAGAAGAAATCAACAAAAATTGATCGAATACAGCTGTGATATTACAGCACGGCGCGTCGACCTGGCGCTTTCTTTCGGACACAACAAAATGGGGTCCTTTGACAAATCCCATCTCCTCCCTCTCGTCTTGCCATCGGGGCACCTCTAATTTTTTGTCAGCTGGCTCCCTGATATCCTCTTACCCCTCAGCAGTATTTCGGTGCTCATCTACACCCCCTCGGGCCCTCCTAACAACACCCACATAAACTAAACAACAAATATTGAGTTCAAGACAGTGAACCCCCCTTACTCATTTCTTACATTGGGATGGATGGAGTGCAAAGATGTTAGCTTACACAACATACAAACACATATGCGTCTCTCTTCTTAT
Source organism: Caenorhabditis briggsae (assembly GCF_000004555.2). Lineage (NCBI taxonomy): Eukaryota > Metazoa > Nematoda > Chromadorea > Rhabditida > Rhabditidae > Caenorhabditis > Caenorhabditis briggsae. The sequence continues at coordinate 11,452,795 of NC_013491.2, read as the reverse complement.
ATTCTTATGTGCTGCTGTTTCAGTCGTCTCACTCTAGTCTTTGTCCACTATTTAATTGGGAGCTCATATTTTTCCGTTTGTTCAGTATCTTGTTCTCAATTTCATTCCTCCTGACATTAATACCCTTTGGAGCTAATTCATTTTTATCCGAAAATTATTTCATAGCGTCATTTTCCGAAATACGCAAGGTCTATATTTTTTTCTCAGTAGAATTCAGAATATTCAAAACACTTTTAGTTTCTAAGTTTCTAAGTTTCTAAATTCCCGATCTTGATGCTCTGTGATATTCGAATTTTTCGAGTGATTGTTTACTGAAAATTCTCAAAAAAAAGACAATCTCATCTCATCCAGCTTAATCTAAAAATCTTTCGTATGACCGCACTTTTGAATATTGGAAAAATAATTTTTCAAAGCTTCTAGAAAAACTCCGTGCGACCCACTCACCTAAATTTTTGGCTTCGGCGAAAATAACTCGCTTCTACGGTAGGAAAGAATAGGAAAGAATACATTCACACTTCCTGGAATCGGGAGAAAGCGTTTTTTTTCCAATAATTCAGAACTTTGGAATGTGCTTTGACGACGACGATGATGATGATGGAAATGCTTTTTTCTCCTTTTCCTCTCTACCGATATTTTTTCTGCCAAATGCTTTCACAAGCCGTACAAAAGTGAAAAAGAAAGCGTCCCGCTCTATACAGAGCTTCATACATCGCCGCCACAATAAAAAACTTTTTCATTCTCTATCTCACATAATGCCATCAACACACTCCTCTCGTACTTATTCCTATTCTCGCAGGTATGCAAAAATGTTTCCGGTCCTTTTTTCTTTCCGATTTCTTTTCATCCCGTGACGTTTCAATTTCAAAAGTTTCAAGTTTTACGGTTTTGTTTGCGAAGCTTTGCACGTTCTTTAACGACCCTATACGGTGTCATCATTTGATATGAGTTTTTATCTCTATCGAAAAACGTTTAAATACTGGAATTTTGTCAAGTTTTGCAGAGAAATGTCGGAACGCCGCATCGACGTCAACCGTTCCAACTACTCGGTCATCGACAATGAGTTCGGAAACATGCGCGATCGCTTCGAGCAGGAGATGCGTCGTGTTGAAGAGGAGATGAAGCGCCTTCGCAGCGAGTTTGAAGGTGAGAACGGTTTATGGAGTATCAGTTGCTTGCAAAAATATTAAAATTAGAAAGTTCATACAGTACCAATCAATAACACATATAAAATTGTATTTCTCATTCAATTTTCAGTTATTTTTCAGGAGTCTGGAGCTTGGCTGTCAAATTTCAGACCACTTGGAAAAAATTAGAGGATGTAAAACAGATCTAGATTGAAAGCTATGCATTGTCAGAATTTTCTGAGAATTCCTAGTTTACCAGCTATTTGCCGATTTCTGAAAGACATACGTTTTTGTACTCGTGAAAAGATGAAAAACTGGGGGTTTTCAAAAAAATTATGTGAATGCAAAATTTTCAATGTAAACCTATTTTACCCCCCTCTATACATTTCAAGAAAATTGGACACTTAACCGTTGTGCCCACACACTTAAAATGGTAAAAATTCCTAACTTATTGACCAGTATTGTATTTCAGCTCCAATATTCAATATTCTCTAGTCCAGAAAATGTTTTAGTTTTTCGTAATAAGAATAAAAAAATCAGAAATCCATTAGTAAACATCTCAAAAAAACAGAAAAAAATGGGGATAAATGTTTATCCAATGTTGTTGTCGCCTGCAGAAATGACTTTTCTTTCCCTCTCAATTCTGGCCACTTATTTTGACTGAAAGCCTTTTGACGATGTTATGGGAAAAAAGCAAAACGTCCAGAAGACGGAGCCAGAACACAAAAGAAGGAAAAAAACGAGAACAACGTCATTTTCCGGACCCTCGATGACCAAATTTCATTTTCGCGGCGCCTAATGCACTGGAACTGCGCCAATTCTGTTGACGAATCCACGTTTACCGCTTTTTCATTCTCTGAGAAATTGGCGCTTTTTTCCAATTTTCAATATTTTCCCAATCCTTCAATTGAAGTGTACTAAAATCGCGAAAAGGCATACTATATGCGTCAATTAGTGAAACACTGAAGACAAGGTCAATTTTGCGCGGAGAAGTGAAAAGTCGGGAAGAAAGAGGTTCGACGGTTCATGATTGCAGGTTATCGTCCAAACGGAGGCGCACCACCACCGGCTGCCATTTCCAATCAACCGTACAACGCCTACTCGACGACTTCTTCTCACCACGAGTCATCGAACCGTACCGGAGGATTTGGAGCTCCACTTCAGCCATTCCACGGTGAGCAGATTGTTTTTTGTTTTTACAAAAATAGTTCTTATATTTAAATAAAAGTTTCGTCTGATTGGGAACAGCACATTCGAAACAAACTTTGCAAAAATGTTACCAAGCAAAAAGAAGCAAAATGAGAAAAAAAATGTGCTTCTTTTGGCTGCATGTATGCTTAGGCACTTCTTCATCCTTCGCCTTTTTTCATCTCTTTTTTTTGTTGTCGTGTTCCGAATAACTAGCCATGCAAAACATGTTTTCTCAGAGACGACCCCTTATCCTAACGCTTTCTCTTGAAAATATTTTTCAAACTGGATTTTTGATTTGGTTTCGAGAACACGAATAAAATTTCTATCGCATTTTGAAGATAATGCATCTCGAAGAATTTCCGAATTTTGACGGAGAGTGAAATGGAATGGAAAATTGGAATAGAGGCATCATAGTGAGCGTCGGAAATTATCTGCGAAGGGCATCAAAAACTTTTTTCACGCCCGTTTCATCTTTACCCTCTATTCCATGCCCATAAACATCATTTCATCCTCATTTTGAACCTAAACTCGCCCCAACTCATCAATCAGAGCAATACTCAAAGTGAGCATGATAGTTGAAGAAGAGGCTCAACTTTTCCCGTCCTTCTAACTTTGGTTGCATTTTCTAGCATTTGAAAGGAGGAAGAAAAAAGGGTCAAGGTCCTAAAGTATAGAGTAATGTGACGTTGGAAATTCCCAATTGCACAATTCCGAAAATTGTCCGTTTTTTCAGGATTTTTTCCTCTCCAAAAAATGCTCGAATTATTTGTTTTTATTCTTTTAAAATATTTCCTCATTTTTTTTCGAATGCTAAAGAGCAAAGGCTATATGGGCATATGACCTATCAAATTTCAGAACAAAAAACTTTGTCCATTGTTTTTTGTTGCATTGTTATTGCTCTTCTCCCAATTTTCGAAAAGAGGGCCCTCTCAATTTTCTTTTCACACTGGCAATTTGAACAGCGGAATTTATTACACTATGGTTTTATTCACATCTTGCTCGTCACTATGCTCCGACGGATAACCTTGGTGCCCCCGGCAGCTTGGCAACATTTCGGGCCGAAACCTCGGAGACGAGCCTCTTTTGTGCTCCTACCTCGCGCTTTTCATTCATTCTTTTATTTTATATTCTTCTTTTTGCAGGACCAAGTGACTTGATGGCTCATCGTCCAACCTACGATCCATATTTGGACAACTTGAAGAGTCCACTCATCAAGGATGAGAGCGATGGAAAGACTCTTCGTCTCAGGTATTGATTTTTTTTCCCAGTGATTAAACAAAAAAAATAAAAGAAGAATTTCTGATTTATCCTAATTTTTTGCAGATTCGACGTGGCCAACTACAAGCCAGAGGAGGTGACTGTCAAAACCATCGACAATCGTCTTCTCGTCCACGCTAAGCACGAGGAGAAGACTCCACAGAGAACCGTCTTCAGAGAGTACAACCAGGTAAATTGGAATATTATTATTTCATAGGGATGAGCCTTGGTCGGAGCGAAAAATTTCAAATACTGAAAACAGAAATAGCACAATTTATGTGAATTATCTTCAATTGCTGTATTTACATATTAAAAATTGAAGCTATGCTGAAAGTTGTTTAAACTTCAAAATTTAGAACTAGAATGTATCTGGCAGTCCATTTTGATTTAATCAACCTCGGTTTTCTCGGTATCTGTAAGGGCTATCAAATGCTAATAAATCACAAATATCCCTGATAAATAATTTTACACAATATCAAAAGCAAATTCTTTGCTAAAAGTTTTTTGCTAGCTATCCCAGTAACCGAGAGAATTCGGGCCTAAGTAAAATTTTTGTATTCACTCTGGTATTAACGTTTTTTTATTAAATATTTTTCTCATTTCCAGGAATTCCTTCTTCCACGAGGCACCAACCCAGAGCAAATCTCGTCGACTCTCTCCACTGACGGAGTTCTCACCGTCGAGGCCCCACTTCCACAATTGGCTATTCAACAATGAACAACTGACTGATGAACACACTTTCCACCGATCCCCGTCCCACATCGCAATCTTCTTTTTTCTCTATTAAATCACCTTTTTTGGTAGCGTAAAATTAAACCTGAAACTTGTAGACTTTTAAAATCCATAATCCGATTTTTTTTCTCTTCGCAATGCTTTTTTTTATCCTTTTTCCATCTTGGTTGTTCATCTAACTTTGGAGTAAAATGTCTTTTTTCATCAAAACCATTTGTTTTATTCTGAATTTGATACTGTTTCTCAAGATTATCATTAGCAAAGCAAAATAGGACTAGAGACAAGAAAGCAAAAAAAGGAGAAATCCGAAAAATAGAAATTTGAAAAAAGGACAATAATTTCGATTATGATGAGGTTGTTGTTTTTGTAATTAGAAAAAAAAGAAGTGCAGAATTCAAACTGTTTCCCGTGCAATATATGAAAAATGGAACCAAAAAAGAAAGCTAGTCTTAATCTAAAACTAGCAGATTAGAAATTGAGAAAAAGCGAAATAAATGGAAAATGGAATTTTAAAGATGAGTTGATTTTGGCGGGTGACTGGCGTGAATTTAAACCGGATGACGAGAATATATTTTTTCCACGCGAGCCAAGTTTTTGTAATTGAATATCCGTAGCTTCGAGATGGTATGGAAGACTGGCTGATGGTAATAACAATGAATGAGGTGTATTAGATGTTGAAGGCCAACATGACAGGCTGGAATTACTCAAGATTAGTTTTTTCCTAATTTCTGGAATGACTCTCACCTTGTGATCCCCAGTGCAAGTCTCCATTCCGAAAGATTTGTACGCTGGCTCTCCATCCTTCACAAAACTGAATGCAGCTTTGTTCATTAAAACACGATCGCACCATGCGGGAGCTCTGGTTTTCATAAGCGTTTCCGAGTTTTCTGGGTCCTCGCTCCATGGGTAGGTTGGTGGAAAATTGATATTCATTTCGAACATGCTCTTGAAACTCTCTGCTTCCTTATCATCATCTCTGTAGGACTTCCAGTCGTCGAGAAGCTTTTTGTGATTGAAATAATCGAACTTCTTCTTTTCAATCCGGAGCACACAGCTGCTGAAATACCATTTTTGTTTTTGAAATCCCTTTCATGTTTCCCTACTTTTGACTATCATCACTGTCTGAATCTCTGCGGAACTCAATTGCGGAAACTGTCCTCCGAAGATTCTCAGATGGGTGGGCGGCGACTTGAAGATTGCCATTTTGGGCCTGGAGACCATCGGCCAAAGAACCCATCTGCTCTTGTTCTACTGAATGAGGATTGGTGCTTTCGGTGAGACGCTGAAAATAACAATCATCTCGTCTTCGCTTTTTCTTAGAAAAAAGACACTCATTACATTCAAGAAGGAGCGCGAGTCGAGTCTGAAATTGAGGTCCCCAAATACGAAAAGCATTGGTGTGCAGCCATTTTCCATCGCAGACAATTCAGAGAGCACAAAGTCGAGTGCTCGTTTCCGGTTTTCGCTGTAGAGTGTTGGATTCTGAGAAACTGAATATTGAAAACACTGAATCAAAATTCTAAACGTACATCATGAATAGGAGCCAAGTTGGATTCGTCATGGAAGAGATGGGCGTTCACAAAGTCGAATACTCTAGAATAATAAATTCAGTAACATGGAGGATTTGAATAAGACTCACTTGTTAGCAATTTTCCATCTAGTTTGCATGTATCCTTTGCGACCCCATTTGATAGAAGGCCAGAAGTCTTTTGGAAATTTGTGCTTGATTACGTATGGATAGTTCTCTAAGCCTTCAGTAACCACTTCGGTTGGGCTGATGAGTTGTTCGTATTTCTTGGTGTGGAAATTGAATTGTGAGACACTGGACCATAGAGATCTTTTGATAAAGCATAATGCTCCGAGAGCCTGAAACTATTAATTTAAAGAAAAATCAAAAATTTTCAAACAATTATACCGTATATTCAACTGCTTCGTAGTCAATGTCCACATATGCTCTTAAGAGATCGAATTTGGGAAGTGCATTTGCGAGATGGTTGATAATGATTGGAACTTGTTTTGAGCATTCCGTGAACTTTTTTCCTCCTGTTTCCTGGAGATGAATTACAAAGAATGATGGATCAACTCCATTCACTTGCTGAAAAAACCGAAATAGAATAGAATGAAAATTTGAAACCTACATCAGCAACAGTTTTGACCCAAGAGTTGTGCAGGCGAGCGTCCGGCTCAAACAGTGATCCGACGTTCGCCGTTATTAGCAAATATTGAACCATCAATCTGAAAAATTGAAACATTAATAGAGAAATGGAGAGAATCAGAACGAGAAAGAAAGTTATGGACAAAGAGGATGAGCTTGAAGCGTGGCACAATTGAAAAAAAAACTGAGAGTCGTTTTACTGGGGGAGAAAAAAAAGAAATATAATACATACATACCAATGTTGTCTGGTTCTGGATGCAATAATGTTAGGATTATTGTGTAGGGTGCTTCTGTTGAAAATAGAAGGACATAGATGCGGGGGTTGGATTCTGAATCAGAACTAGTGGGAGAAGAGAATGCTAATGAAAACTGACATTGTTTTCAGGTTTTTTTTTTCATGAAAACTTAGAAAGCTAATTTCCTGTTTCAGAACAACCTTGTGACTTTTCAAGTTGAGCAACTTGTCAGCCAACTGGAAGGAGAAAAAGGGGCAAGAGAAGCGAAAAAATAAATGAGTGACACGAGAAAAAAGAGGTCCAAGAGGAATGTTGCGAGGTTCTTCTCCTAGGCTTCCTTGTGCAAAAAAGCTTTAATGTTTTACTAATGAATTTTTCTCAAATAAGGTAAAAGACGTCTAAAAACTCAGACACAACGAGTGATGCATTCTGTGTTCAAGGTTAATGTAAAACGATCTAGGCGACATTCAGGTGACGAAAACGGGTTTTGGGTTCTTTTTTGGGGTGAGGAGGCGGACCCAGGTCAAAAAATCTCATCCTCCTCAATGTAAATAATGTTTTTTTCCCGTCTCAAGTTTTCTAAAGAATTTTCGATATTTCGAACTAAACCAACAAAATTCAATTTACTTCCAAGTTTAGTTTTTCTTTTTCTGATTTTCAAAATCCAATTAGAAATTTCGTTCCATTTCAGTAATTTAAATGTTGATCCTCATTGCACTCTATGAGAATTGTACTCCTCGTTTTCAAGGAAGTTGTCTACGAGAAACGATGAAAAACGGCCACACAAGAAAATTATGCATGAGCGAGAGGCTCCAAAAATAGGAAAATAGTTGTCGGGAATGAGAGATATAGAGATAGAGAGTTGTCTCTTCTCTCCAGCTCAAAAATATTCAACGAACTGGCTCCGCGTAAGAAGAAAGAACAACAATACTAAAAGAGAATCCTCGCCAGATGGAATTTCTCAAATTTCAATGAATTTTCACTGAAATCAGTTTTGACACTTAAGTGGAACACAGTTTAAGTAGACACTTTGAATTGACCTTTTGTATTTAAAAAAACCATGTGTTTGACAAGAGAAACTGAGAAACAGTCTCAGCGCGAAATGGCAAATATTGAGTTTGCCATTCTCCTCTTTTTCGAGCCGCTGACAAAGTTGACAGAATTTTGCTAGCAATTTGATAATCTCGAGCTTCCCTAGAAAAACATCATAGGATATAAGTATGATTCTGCTGAAAAAACGGACTGATGAGTTCATTTTTCTCATGGGATAACCATACAAAATGGGTTTCTCATTTCTTTTTTGTCTATTTTCCAAAAAAAAAGAATAAGTCAAAAATAGAAGAGGAGCAAAAAGAAGAATAACGGGGAAACAGGAAGTCGTTTTGTGGCTTGTGATTCTCATCTATTCAGATTATGGGTTCTGTTCGACTAGCCTCTATGAGAATGTGAAAATGCTAGATTTTTGGAGCATAAAGTTCTCAAAAATAAAAATTTTATTTTAAATGTTTAGTTGCCTTTAAATTTAACGAATAAATTATATTTGATTCAGAAAGTTTAATAAAATGTCTTGTTTCATGTTTCAAAGTTGAGAAAATGAAAAAAAAAGAAGAACACCAACCTACCCGCATGATCTAGTTTTAAATCAAAAAATTAATGATTATCGAGATCAACTCCTCTAGAATAAAACATGATTATCAATGGTTAGGTGCTTCCAACGTTTTGACAGACATCTTCTTGGTCATGATGTGAGAAGAAGGTCACGTCACGAAATACAACAAAAAAGGAAGATTCTTCAAAGGAGCGGATAATTAGAGAAGGTAGTCAAGAAAAGAAACGGGTAGACATAGAAAAAGGGAGGAGAAAAGAAAATTGAATGTAAATCGGAATTCGTTACAATGTCAGACGGGATTCACGTCTGGTTTATTTATTCTTCAGTAGAAGCTCTCTTACATACACACACGTCCGACGATTTTCATGTCATTCAGACAAGCTAAACGAGTCGAGAAAACCGAGTTGAAACCTACGGAAGAGGAAACAAAGATCCGCTGAAATATGTGTGCGAAGAGATTCAAGGACAACACATGGAGGGATTTCGGAACGAGAAGCACGCATCAAAACGACGAAGAAGCAATCCCGTCAAAAGAGAGAACTCAATTGGTGTAAGGGAGGATTTGAGAGCACAAGAGCGCGAGGATCCGAGTGAGAAAAGAGATATTGTCAACACACGTTGAAATTTTCAGTGAATTGTGAAAAATTTGACGATCTAAGCGATGATTTTAGCAGTTCTTCGGTTTACCGGGACGATTTTAAGAAATCTGTTTTTGTATCAGCTAGAAAAACTAAAACCCGGGTAATAAAAAGTTTCAAAAGGTAAAGATGGGTCTTACGAGTTATTGTGATATATTCTTTGCAACTTTTTTACAAACTTCTTTTTTCAAAATGGAAATCGTTGCAGTTTTCATAGCTATTGAAGTCAGAAAAACTCTGATTTCAAAGATCAAGCAAAAGTGAAAAATTGAATTTAACTCGATTTTTTGATAAGCTGAAAATTGAGAATTAATTTATTTTCATTATCGAAACTACACGTATTTTCTACAACAAAACGCAAAAATCAAAGTTTCTTGGAGTCATTTTTTATAATATTCTATTATTTGAAAATTTGAAACTTAGAATTCAATTTTTTAATGCAAAAGAATGGCTGTGAAAAGTATATTAAAGTATAAAAACAACTCACACGGCTAGTTGTTTCGAAAAATTTCTTAAATTCAACTGTTTGAAGAAGTTATTGGCAACCGATAAGCTAGAAAATAAAAATCCACAAAATTTAAAAAAAAAAAGTTGGATCAGTCAAAATTTGAGGCACACCAAACTTGCGAATCAAAATTGGCTCGATTCTCTCCTCGGAAATTTAATTCGAGGATTTCATCCAAAATGCTTTTTCAACTTTTTGTTATTATAACCTAAATTTTTATGTATATAATAGAAGAGGCTCCACATTTCTATTTTTTGGTAATATGGTTGATATTTTGTTAATAACCCTCATTTGATATATGTTAATGTTATTTTTCATAGGGAATGTCGACTACCGTATTTCCTTCAATAGAAACCCACCCAAACCGTCTACTTTAAGCTCAATTATCTTCATTCCTGCGAAGGATAAAACTTGTAATCGAGATAATTGAGCTCAAAGTTAACGGTTTGGGTGGAGCTCTATTCGAGATTGATAATACGGTAAAAGGGATGCCTTTCTATTTCAGGTTGCTCAGTCGTCTAAGTATGTTGGAAATTCGAAATGAAATACTTACATTTAGCTTGCCCAGATTCAGCTTCAAGAGAGTTCTCGGCAGGAGGAGTGTTGTTCCGTTTGTGACAAAACGAATATAAAGAAAGTTGAAAAAGTTGAATACGATACTTTTGAGAATGGGTCGCACAAGTTATTGTATCATATTTTTTGAGAACTTTTCAGAAAAGTTTCTATTCAACATGGATCTGTGGCAAGCTTTTATGTATGGAAAAAATATTTACCACGTCACAAAAGCTTCGAAACCGAAACGAAGACCGTTTTGAAGTTTTCATTTCTAGAGAAAAAGACAATAAAGGGGTCGTTGGTTTTGCAATGGATAGTCCTAATGAATTCAAGAGAATCGAAATCCAGAATTTCAAAATAATGAGTTTAAGGATAGGAATATGAGACATTTGATGATAAAAAAAGCGGGAAATCATAGAAAATACAAATAGGACATTGCTTCTTACTTTTTCTTAAAAACGAAATAACAAACTAATGATTCACGAAGAATACGACAAACTTCTTTCTGAATCTATCGTTTTCCTTCCAACCAATAAAATCTATGTAAGTGAAACACTTCAAAACATCACTTTCACCATCTTCGGAACTGGAATTGATGTAGATGGAAAGTGAGTGGAAGAAAGACGACTTCAATCGAATTTCCAATGATTGATAATGAATTGAAAGTGACCCGCAATACGCAACACTACAATCGAAATGTTTGCAGACAGGCGGCAACACAAAATAATGAAAATTCTAACGGAACACGTTCGTTTTGTACCTGACAGGTGGTACGGAAATCCGATTGGAATAAATTGAAATTATGCAAAGCCCAACCCACGAAGAATAATTCTGAATAGTCAAGAGTCTATGTCATTTTTACCCTGAGTCTGGTTTTCAGAATGATCTGAAAAAGAGAAACCCTTCTTAAAAAATATTTAACATAAAAAAGGTCACGTTTCTTGCTAATCCTAAGAAACATAATGCTCTTCTAACACCTCTATTTTCTTAATATCTACACGAAGTGGAGGAGGGAAAACGGTTTGGAGACATTCTAATCGGTATGTTTCGGGTTTACATAAGATCAATAAAATAAGTATGCGAAAAATTGATAACACACACATACAGAAATTTTGCGCCTCCTTTTGTGCAGTATTCCTAGGAGTGACGTTGTCGCAGTTTATGATGTTATTTACAATCCGTGGGATTGATATCTGAATATTAGAAGTTGATAGGTAGCTTCTTGAATTAATTTGAAGTTTTTCGGGAAAAAAAATCAGAGGTTAAAGTTTCAGTCATTTTCAAACAATTATGATATGACTCAAAAAAGGAATAGTCGCAAACTTCCACTTCCTCTGAAAGAACAAAGGTATCAAAATGGAGGAGAGAAAATGAGTCAATGTGTGCCAAGGTTGAACTGAAAATATGGTCGAATTGAAAAAAGGAAGACACACGAGTTCTGGAGTTAAGCCGACCAGAGAATTTGTGAGTGTGTGATTGTGAATGTGCATGATAATAATTTCGGTTGCACAGAAACTCTTATTAGATAAAAGAAATTAAATCGCTCTGCTTCTCTCTTTCTCTTGGGTACATGGTGATAATTTTCAGAAGATTCTTTAATCTTTAATTAGGGTGAAACTAAACTACCGGTTTTTGGAAGTTTCATTTGCTATTTTTCAAAACTTGAATCAACCAAACATAGAGTCATGTAAGAAAAAAGAAACATGAATCAAGAGGTTCATGTTTGGAAGAAGCTGAGTGAGAAAAAAAATACACTGTTCTCTGGCAAAGTGGCTTGCAACTTATACGAATGAATCATATGTGTTGCCCAGTTCCAGAAAAAAGCAAAACATATACGGAAATATAAAAACGTGGAGCTGCATTACGTCAGGTATGAAAAGGCGAGAAAAGCATGAAAGAGAAAAGTACGGTCACGAGCACTGAATAGAGAAAAAAGAAACGCGTTATCTTTAGTTCTGACCTGCATCCAAGCAGATCAAAACCGCGCTTCACGTCACTAGAGACGTACATAAAATGTTTAGGACAGTCGTAAGAAAATAAGGGGAAAGAGAGAAATGTAAAAATTTTACATTCAGCTCAAAGTCAAATTCTATGACACTATTGTAGATAACAAATTTTTTACCGACTAACCCTGAAAATCATGACCTACTTGCGAAAAGGTGCGAGAGAGAAAAAGAGCACTTTGTTCTTTGGTGAAATTCTAGAAATTCTTTGTTTTATAGAAATGATTGAGTTCGTACAGTACTCAATAAAGAACAGGTTTTTTAAAATAAGATTTACGAAAAATTTAAGTTTCAGAAACTCAATAAAAGTTGAATACATGGAGTGAACCCCGTGATGTTTGGAATGGTACTTTTGGAATTTTTCGGAATATCGAAAATTCCGAGTATGACAATTTCGGAACTTCGGTATATTCCGATTTTCAACATTCATGAATTCCCGACTTTCGGAATATTCCAATTTTCAAAATTTCGAAACTTGGATTTCCTAATGAAATTATCAAAATTTCCGGAAAAAAATTCGGAAACTGTTTGATTTGACTTCAACTCCGAAAATGGTCGGAATTTTCAGAATTCCGAATCCCGTTCCCAACATCCTTAAACACCAAAAACTTCAAGCTATACCTACAGTCTGACCGTAATTGTCTCTGTTCCTATAAAAAATACAAAAAATCCCTCTACTGATAAAATGTTTGACATAATATCACCAACACTTGGACAGTTTGTTGATTTTTGATATATTATAGAGAATCTGGAAAAATTGAAATCGAGGTGCAAGTACAGGCTAATACAGTACATAATGAAAAGTATATAATTGGTAATTCAAAACAATATTCAAAAATCCATCTCAAACGGACTGTTTTTAGATTTTTTGCTATAATAAGCTAATGGCCTGATTACCATTTTTTTTGTCTTTTTTCTGTATATTATCATAAATTTTCTTGTTTGGCAAATAAGATTTCCTGTTCAAGGAATACCCTCACAGCTGTTATCATTATCTATTGTTTTTCCTAAACACTATGTATTTCATTTTCTAAAAAAGGATTACAGCTAGAATTTCGCCACATTACAAAGCACGAATTCTTCCAGAATTTGGGGTAAACTTGAAAACTCGTTTGAAAAAAATGTTTATTTGGATGTTTCAAAAGTTATTTCTTATTTCTACCATCACATGTTCACCGTCATACAAAACATTCAAAAGACAATCTCATCGTGTGTTGTGAGGTAATTCACATCGAAACCTCCACTGCAACAGCCGTTTTATTATTTTTAAGTAATAAAAAATTGCCTCTATTTCTTCTTTGAGTATTTTCAAAACGCGGTGACGTTGACGGCGGCAAGGGTCTGGTCAGGAAAAGAAACTGATAACGTTCGGAGGAAAAGAAGTGATGCATGTTAAGCCTAACTTCTCTGAGTACTTGCCATGAACTCTGATAAAACCATTGGGTTTCAAGTCGTCCACACTGGTTTGTTTCGTTGAAGGTGTAAAATTTGTCGGTGGTCGGAAATGAGTTTGAGTTATTGAGAAAATATCAGAGTGTAGCTGACAGTCGGTCAAAGTGTACAATTTGAAATTGAAAATACTGTAAAATAACCGTATTCAAAATTTTCAGCTTATTATATCCAGGAGTAATCAAAATACAAAAAAAACTATGTTTACAAAAGTCAACTTTATAAAAATTTGTTTTTAAGTGCACGTGAGTAATCGTTAAGTTTGTTCGCTAAATCGGAAAATTCAGTTTCCTTCTTCCTACTCCACTAATTCCATCATTCACATCATTCAATTTTTCTCTCTTATCTTTTAAAATGAATGGTAAAAAGTCAGTACAAAAAGAACAGAGAAACAGAGCAACAAAAAAATACCCGTTCTAAAAAATCAAGTGGTGGGCTTTGAATGTTTGAGATCTCTTACAAATCTTGTAATCCTGCTCGGCCGCTATCTTTTGTAATTGATCTCCAGTTGTTCTTGTGAAGCGTAGTTTTCGAAACAATTTTGAACAGTAGGCAGGTAAAAATAGAGAAATTAAAAAGAAATAACCGAAGAAAAAAAAATCTTGACGTCAGCAAAGGAATGAATCATTTTCCAATGAAATTTGTGCGCTATTGTCTTTGGAGCAGCAGAAACCTGGACGACAACACGGCAAAATGAAAAACTTAAAGGAAGACAATAACAATTAATAAAAAATGATTCATGAAGAATGAACAAAAACGAAAGATTGCTGATCGCTATACGAACTCAAAATTAAAAATAGCTGAAAAATAGGTAAGAACCTGAAAAACAAGCAGAAGCATTTTCTTCTAATGGGCATACTTGTAAAATTCCAGGCCGGGCCTGAGGAAATTTTCAAGACCCGGGCCCGGCCCGGAAGGCCCGGTGTCAAAAATTCTGTATTTTTGAGCCAAATTTTGAGCTCTCAATATAATTTTTTTCCATTTTTTTCGTATTTCGGATTGTTTGTCTGTCTGATCAAAAAAGATCGGAAAAACTCGGAAAAAATTTTTTGGTCGAAAAAAATCACCTTATGTGTTTTTGAAAATTTCGAAACTAGTGAAATGACGGGCCCGCCGGGCCTGGCCCCCGAAATTCCGGAAAAAGCCCGGCCTGGCCCGTTACAAGTATGCTTATGAGTAGTTTTTAGTCAGCTGTTAGCTCAAAGCACGCGGGAAAATAAACATTTTCGAGCTATGACGAGTGTACGAAACACAAATTAATGTGTTTGAAGATGCGAAAGCTATTTAAATTTTTTTTCAAACTAACTAGTTCTATTTTTTTTTAAAGAATGATTTACAGATTAGAGCAAAATTGGAAATTGAACTCAAGCAACCTTTTAAATTAAATACCATGGATACTGAAAAGAGCTCAATTGTAATATTGAATAGCTGAACAAGAATCCGGAAGTAGAAGCCATTGCATTGTTCTCGAATTGCAGTGTAATGTTACGCAGATTTGCCAATTCCGGACTGAATTCGGTAAAATCCAGAAACGGCAGTTTTGATACAACAATTGAATCGGATCATTAAAAACTAGTTTGGTCACAAGGTTTTCCAGTTACGGCTGCCTTCATTTTATGTACCGTTCAAAATTCGATGCACTTTTTCAAAATTAAATTTCCGACCAATTAACAAACATATATTTGAGTATAGCTACTGAATAGAAGATTTGATTTTTATACTAAGAGCATTCTCTCAAAAGACACATACTACAGATAAAAACCGATGGACCTAAAAGAAAATGTGTTAGAAGTTTGAGGAGAAATATCAACGTTCAAAAGGCAGCAAATGAAAAACTGAAACTTAATATCCTCCTATCAAAAACACGGTGTAATTCTTGAGCGAATCACTTGATGAATAGTGAAAAAAAGTAGATATAGAATGAAAATTACGAGCTTTTAGAAACTGACCTGTAGGAAATTATTTTTTGACTGAAATAGTTTAATCCCATTGAATTTTGTGCTCAACTTGCAATCGTGTTTCGGAGTTCGTTTCTTCTGTAGCTACCGTGAGACAAGTATTTGTAACTTTACACTTTGAGCCAGTCAATGTTTCTAAAAGATAATCTTTTTTCATTATTTCAGAAGTGAAGAAAAGTTTTTCGGAATAAATTTTAGTCATTTTTCTCGTTTTTGTGATAAGAAAGTGGGACTCCAAAATCCCCAAACTCCAATTCATAAAATCAGAATATTCCGAAACTTTCTAAATCAAAACATTCCGAAATTTTCGAAATCAAAATATTCCAAAACTTTGAAGTGCCGAGAATTTCCAAAAACGCCATTCCGAAGACCCGCGAAGCCCTCATATCACGTGTTGTGTGGTAAGTGATAATTTTCAATCACGTAAACAATTTTTTCTTTTCAATATGAGAACCGTAAATTCTCTGAGAAGTGTCTCTAACTGAACCAATTGTTCTCGTTTCATTTGAATGATTTTGAAAAGTGATCACCTGGCAAAACCTTCATCGTAATATTAAAAACATTTGTCAGTTTAACATTTTTCATATCTTTCACAGAAACCCAGATAAAATTGATCGATGTAAAGGGCACACTTCTTGCGAGGTTTCCTGATGGTTTCAGCTATTACAGTTTTTAAGCAAAAACGAACTGTTCTTTAAAAAAACTTAATCTGTGAAATATCTAATGTTATCTTTTGTTATGTTTGGAATACATTATCTATTCAAATCACTGGACTCATCCGCAATGTTGTTTCAACAATGACACTTGTCTCCTCCATACCCCCGCCCAAAATCCCCTCTGTCATGTCAATATGCAACTTTCTGAACTTTGCTCGAAGACTGTAGCACTTATTCAACCTGCCAAACACATTCTCTCTTCATCGCTTGCAAATGAAAGTCTGGTCATGTTTGACGCGAGCCGCGCCACCTGTGTGTATGTGTGTTTCAGTCAGAAACGGTCTTGAATGAAACATCTCGAGTTACACTTAGACTCGCCTTTCCGCTGTCCGCTCGCAACATGAGCATATCCGCGGATGGCACAAAAGCGACTGTTCTCTTTTTTTATTGCCTAAGGCGTTTGAGACTGTGTGTATACGGCAAAATGGCGAATACACGGATACCGGCTTCCTCCACTCTTTTTATGTCACTTGCATCAAAAGACAAAGTTACAAATTGAGCAAGAATTTTTTCTGGGTGGGCGGGAGGAGTTTTGTTATAGAACATGGAGACAAAACGAACGCCGGCTTGTCGGATTGTGGAAGGGAATATTAGGGCGCCAGAAGGGCGGAGCCGTAAATTGAGGAACAATCTAAAGATAGGAGAAAATGAGGTAGGAGGGAGCAGCAAGCCTCTGGTGCAAGATAGGGAGAACGAAAGGGAGCGAGGTAGGAATAAGTGAGTCAAATATCAAGTGGGTCGAAACGGTCAACAGCACTGACCACTCTACCATTTTGCCTGGCTCGTGCTCACCCATATCCAAGACTTATTTTCCAATGATAACAAAGTTGTTGCTCTTTCCCTTTGTATCGATATCTTTCATAACTTTTTTCAAGTTTTTTCAAATTTTGATATACTAATCAGTTCTTGACTTTGATAATGTTTCTTATTTAAAGCTTTTACTTGAGTTTTTCTTATTGTAATTTTCGTCATCTCTGAAATTATTAATCCTTGTTTCAGACTCATCTCTGAAAATGCTATCGTTACTTTCCCTGATCATCGCGTCAGGGACAGTTCTCAGAGCTGATACAGAGGTAACGCTTTTTTACTTTTCTCCCTAGAAAAATATAAATCATTCCCTACTCAGAATTTCCAAAACTGATATTTTTCTGGTCATTCTTTTTTTTCCTCAAGCTTCATTCCAACAAATTCTTATATCTCACGTCATTCCGTCCGCTGTACTTGTTTTCTTGCGATCAGCGAAACATCGTCCACTTGAGAGCCCTGTCGCTATGAAAATTATTTCGAAAATTCTATTTGCCAATCTGATTAGAAAAAAAAAGAGTTGTCAGACATCTAACTTGTACAAACAGGAGGCTATCACATTTCTAAAGATTACTAGCTCTGAATTGTTTGTACAAAAAGGAAGTAGTCAATGCTCTAGGTCTCTTCGATGATAATTCGAAAACAAATGAAGAGATAGAGAAAGGGATCGGTTATGAAGTGGCGAGTTCTCAGATTGAGATGAACGGTAAGAGAGACTAATGCAACATTTGAGAGTTCGTGTATGTATACTTTCAAAATAGGAGAAGTTATGATATCATTCCAATTTCTGGTTATGAAGCTGGGGGGGGGGGACTTTGAATCTTCTAAAAGCTTCTCGGGAAGTTTAACTTGTGGTACTAAGGTATTTCATGTTGTGGCTACCGTCACGTGATGTACAGTACCGGTCAAGAAGATAAACAAAAAAATATTTTTTAGTCCATTTTTATCATTTTCAGGAGTCTGGAGCTTGGCTGTCAAGGTTTCGATCGCTTTGAAAACTTTGGAGAATGTCAAACTAAACTAGATTAAATACAATGATATCGCAGGGTTTTTGAAAATTCTTAGTTTTCATTTATTTTCCGATTATATTGCCTGACTTCACCCATTTGGTACAAAAAGATGCCAAAAATGGGTGTCTCTCAGAAATTGGCAAATAGCAAAACTAAGAATTTATAAATCGTGTGGAGGCAAAGTTTTCAATCCAGAGGCCGTATTCATGAACATTTTCCTTGGAAAATCGTTTTCTTTCCCAAAATCTACTGAAAAGGCGAGAAAATTGAAGGAAAGTCGTTTTCTTTTTGGAAAATCATTTTTTTTGGAAAATCATTATATATTTCATGAAATAGGTATACTAATCTCGATTTATGTTTACAGTCCATTTTATGAATTTTGGATTCTAAAAAAGTTGTGTGTTGATAGAATATATCAAGTGCATTATTATATAATTTTGAACCCAAAAATTGCCGCTCTTCAACTTAAAAACTATGTTTTTTGACACAAATCACATGAATGGATAGAGCTAGGAATTTTAAATACTGTGACCAAATATGAGAAATTTTCAGTCCATAGTTTTTGAGAAAATTTAGTTCAAAAGTCATTTTCCGACCTTGCAAGTCGGAAAATCATTTGAATAGTATTCAGTACATTTCCATTTTCGTTTTGAAACATAATCCAATCGATTTTTGAAAGGAAAATGGTTTTCTAAGAAAAATTTTTATAAATATGGCTTCAGCTCTGATACACATTGTCCAGCTCTCAAGGTAAGCGAAACCTTAACCTCCCAACTACATACTCCTGAAAATGACCAAAAATCGAATGATAAATGCACTAATCACTGTACACCGTCATGCCAAAATGCATACCCTGATTCCAAAAAACTATGAAAATCTTCGGTCTCCACTCGTTTATGAAAATTTAAAATTTTCAGCTTTGGGAACCTCTTACATATCCTGATCCAAGAACCAATTCCACTGAATGCAACGTTCCACATGATGGAACTCTCTGTGATCCGGATCATATTTTAACTGACACGTGGCGACAAACCATATTAGACAATATTGAGCAGCACATGGCTAGTGAGTTAAAAGAAATCCGCCCGTCTTCAGTTGTTTTTTTTTTTTGTTTTTTTTCAGAACTGGAAGACGCCAAAATCCAGTACACGGAAAACGCAAGCCCCGAATGCAGCTCTAATAGCACGGGACCTGTTCAAATTTTCATGCTTCTCGCTAAACGGATACATTCTGCAAGCAATCAGAGTATCACTACTAATGACTTGGTAAATTTTTAAATAGGATATCGATTGGTTAATGACTTTTTTCAGACTCAATTTGGACATGGCATCAGAGAAGCATTCAATCTGGATAGTATGTCTTGCAAAAATTATGTGTTGATTGTTGGAGTAGAATTGGCAAAAGATACTTTTATCTGGGTAAGTTTTAGGGATCTATTGGAAAAGGAGGCTTAACGAAAAATTTCAGACTGGAACAGACCTCCCCATTTCAAAAGAAACTCTTGATAACGCATTAGCACAATACAAGAACATGTTTTCTGAGAAAAACTATATGGAAGGATTGAACAAAATTGTCGGCGAAATCAGTTCCTTGATTATGGATCCTAACAGAGATTTGTCCACTACAGCAGCTCCAGAAGTTTCCACAGAAGATGCAACCACTAATTCAGATACTTCAAGCCCATCCAATCAAACTGAAACTGTTATTCCATCGTGAGAATCTTCTAAAGCACATTTTGTTTTTAATTCATTTCTTCCAGATGGATGTATGTGATAATCACTGTATGTGTCATCGTCACTGCTATGATTGTGATTTTCTTCGTTTTCTTCATTATCAAATATCTAAGAAGCCGTTCCAAATCAGCTCAAATCTATCCAATAGAAACGAGTCAAAAGTCAGGGGGGCCAATGTAAGTAATCTAAAAAGCCGTGAAAATCAAAAATTGAAGATTTCAGTTTCAATGTGATCAAACATGACAGCAATGGAAATGAAAATTATCGACTAGAAGGGGGAATCATTACGAATAGAAGACCAAGTATTGACTCTGAAAATAGTCATCAACCAATGAGTGAACACAGTGAATGTACAGCCGATGCCAGGTAAGTAATTGAGAAAGTATTTGAAGATTATTAATTTTTGCAGTTCCATAATAAGCGAGGATCACGCTTCGGGAGATATGGGTCGTCCGGATTGTTTTGAAACAAATCCAACAGAAAATTTAACCACCATTCCAAAGGTATTGTGTTCAACTTGGAAAACGGAATTTCTCCATTTTATGCAGAGGGGTTTTAACTGAAAGTTTTTATTGCTGTTAACTTATTAAAATATTATATGAATCCTCATTGACAAAAATCCGAAATAGTGTGCGAAATTTTAAAAAATTGCTTCAAAGGCAAAATCTCAGTTCTCATCAATTTCTGCAAACTTCTAAAAAGTTCTCGTTTTTTTTGAACAAAAACTTTGATGAAAAAACTAAATGTGTTCAAACACATTTTTGGCAATACAAAAATTGATTAGATAAACGAAAAATTTAAATTTGTTCATTGTAGCAAGTGACATGGAAAAGAATCTTCGCACATGTTCAGTATTAACTGTTACACTTGACTTTAAAAATTAATTTTCTGCGAATGCACACTCAAAAATATTCATTTCAGGTAACAATAGATGATGGACACCTCTCAACGGATCGAGTAATTGCTAGACGGAATAGTGATATGCGACTCGCACCTCCACCCATCGAGGATCAATTCTCTTCATTGTGACTAACCAAAACCAAAATTTATTCACAAGACTTCTGAATTCCTGAAACTGACTTACCAGTAGGTCACATTTTGACGTGTATGTTACGACGTGTGTATCATTAAAAATACCAACTTCATAATTTATTTGTTTCTATATATTTTCTTCACATTTATTTTATTAAACAGCAATTATTATTTGATACATATAAATGACTTCAACACTTTTCTATTGGTCCATGAGATTTGCTTTTTAAGGGGAAGTATTTGATTTATGGGCTGTCCAATTCACAGAGAGATGATTTTGGGAGAGCACCCAAAGGCATGGCGTCAGCTTGCTAAAAAATTTATTTTTGATGTTGATCTATGTGTGTCTTCTTACCGATCTCATAAACTCGGACACATCGTCAAAATGTCGACGATTGAACTCGTCCGTATTCCTGACGAATACATGATACGATCTGAAAGGACACATAAACTTTTTTGCATGATCCGAAAATACTCACTTGCAAGCGTATTTGCCAGTTGTTTCCGATAGAATCACATATTCAAACTTATCAGATTCCGATGGACCGGCTTTGACAAGACACACTGTAAGTAGCTCAGATTAAGAAAAATGTAGTTTTTCATAGAGATACACATTTTCCACCTGACCAACTTACTATGGGTACGGTAGAGATTGGTTTCCACACTCATGATATTATCCTTGACAGTGACTGTTCCTCGCATCTAGAATATCGAGTTTTTATACATGTCTAAGCTACACCTGTACCTCATGAAGCTCGTTTCCTTCGTCAGAATCGCGGAAGAACAAGTTCATCTTAGACGATTTTCGATGACTACTGGCTGCTCCCACTTCCATTCCAACGCATGCGGTTTTCTTGTTGGTCATTTTGATACTGCCAGTTGACGATTTCATGTTTTCCAGGCTCATGACTGTTCCAAAGACTTTGTTGACGACTTTTGGATTTCCATAGATCTAGAATCAATGTTTACATGGAGGTCCAGCATGTCTTCATACCTGGGTCCAAGCGCCTCTGACCATTTTCAGGTTCATTGGCATGCACTGATCGCAAGCCTCAGATGGAGTTGTGCTTTTTGATGGAGATGCTCTCTCATTGATCATTTTTCTGAAAAAAAAAACGAATCCGAAATTTTTCAGAGTAATTGTTGAAAGTTTAGCTTACCCCTTCAAACTATCCATAGTTTTGAAAACTCCATTCTCTTTCACTTTGTCCTGTTGACGGGACAATTCGCGTTTCAAAGCTCTATAATTTTTTTAATGAATCATCATCATAAGATTAAGTACTACAAAACCTCAGCGTGGCTTTCTCATCTGCTGTAAGTTGACTGACATCATCTGGAATATCAATATTGTACTTTTGCTTGAAATATTCCTTCAAATATTCGTCATTGGCAATCACATCGTCGTCCTCCAACTCTGCAAATGGTCAGTTTTATGCTACTGGTCGTAAGCCTAAGACAAACTTCTGTTTGTCGGCACTTTCATCGTTTTCGCTCCTCTGGCCCGCGCGGTGAGATACTGTAATAATCGTAAATCGGGAGAAATAAGAGGATGAGATGTTTACCCTGCCTCCTACAGTATTATCATTTTCCTCAAAATCCTTGGATTCTCCTGGAGCGTTTTCTCCAACTCCATAGGATTGCTTCATGTTCTGCATTTGCTTGGCAATAATTTCCTGTTGTTGTTTTTGCATAAGAAGCTGGAAAAATGTAAAATACCCAAATTTTCGAATAATTCTTAGATACCGCTGCTCCAGCTTGATGGTCAATCATAGCCTGTTGGTATCTTCTTTGTTGGTCCAGGTATTCCATTTGCTTAGCACTATAGGCATTAAGTTCAGATTGATGTTTGGAAAGTTCTGCTAGATACGCTTGGTTTCTAACTGCATTAATAGCTTCTGGTGTGCCACCACCTCCGGACAGCATTCCAGAGATATCTGGATTTCTCATTCCGCTTAATGCAAGAGCTCCCAAACTCTCCATGCCTGAAGCCGTGGATTGACCGATTTTATTTTGAGACATCTCTGGCATAACCGAGTAGGTTGATGGTTGGTTGGCTTGATAGCTGAATGGGTTTCTTGGAGTATCAGATGCTTGGGAAAGTTGTGGCATGGCATTGTATTCAGATGCAGCGAATTGAGCTGGAATTTTTTTTGATTCACATTTTTCAGACCCCCAAAAATTCCTAAAAGAATACAATTCGTTATAGACTTTTTGTTCAAAATTACACCATCAATTACTACTATCTATTTTTTGAATCATTCACTCCCCCGACTAGTTGCCCGACTAGGTGGTTTTCTTAGGGGTGGTCTCATTCATCTTCTTAGTTTTTTTCGGGCCGTTCTGAAGAACAAGTGCGTCCTTGAAAATGTGGAGAAGAACGTACGTGAATAGCCTTCGAGTGAAGAGATCAATGGATTGATAGGAGCCCTTCGAATTTCCGAAGATGGAGACGGCGCAGCTGGAGCTGGCGTTGGGGCTTCGGTCGGTTTACGATCCATCTCCGGGAACATACTCTTGACGAATGCACCTGCCATGTTCACTGCTAAACGATCAATCACTGAAATTGGATGAGCAGATGTGCTTGATTGGCAAATGGTGGGGATGAAATTCGAAATGTGGATTATAAAACTTACTCTCTTCTCCGGGTGTTTTCTCTTCTTCCTTGGCATAGCTGCTGCCAAGAATGGCTAGTGCCAATATGAAATTCGTTTTATTAAGCAGCATGGACCAATGGGGGGACACCGAATAATCACCTATCGGCTAATGAAATAGACGACTAATTCGAGAGATAAGGTGACCTAAATGAATGTGAAAAACCGGGAAGAGGCAAAACGAAAGTTGCTTTTCTCGTCCAGGAGAATGAGTGAAAGCGGGATCCATACGCGCCACTCTCTTCCTAAATCCCTTCATATCATTTCAAGACCCGCTGCCTTTCGTTTTCCCGCCGCCATCAAGTATTCCCTCTGTGACCATCATTCTATGAATATAATCCATTGTTTTCCGAGAAGTTGATAAAGCGAAAAGGGCATCATCTTAGCCGCTTGCCCGTTTTTCATCTTGCTGATTCGTTTGTGTAGTGTTTGTATGGAAACACACCCAGCACGTCAGAAAAGTCATGAAGGACTATAAATTACAGCTTTTTATGTGAACTAATAAATCACAAATCGAATATATACTTTTTATTTGGAGAGAGAAGGAAGAGAGAAAAATTTCGGGCTGTTTCTTGTGACATATACCAAAAAGTAATTAGTTTTTGCCGTTAGATGATGCGATAAAACTTGGACCAGTTTGGTTTTTTTTCAATTCCAAACCGACGGTCACAGCAGAATGGGTTAGATGTATGAACTTGATAAAATTTACAGTAAGAAATTATGGGTGTAATTGTCGGCTAGTCGAGAATTGGTTTTTGATCATACGGCGATGGTTTCTATTGGAATTTCGGAGCAATTTTTATTACGGTACCTAGAGAAGCCTTTCTGGGAAAGTTAAGTTTTTTCCATGTTCGGAAATCTGAATATCAGCCCAAACTTTGGTTTTTTGATTTATTCTACTTTCCCGATGATACAAATATGGCAATATTCATCTCGGTGTGCTTAAAATTTATCCAGAAGTTTCTGAAAGTTGAATATAATCTTTATCTACTACACTTCCAAAACTGTTCCACGTGGTTCAGCTTTTAGGATTATTTCAAAATATTCGAAAACCGCAAATCCCGTAATCTGAAGAAACTAACGACTGTCAACATATACCCACTTCGCCTCGTTTCAGTGAAGATGTCCAAAATCTCCTTAATAAAATCTCGCTCTATATGTGCACTTCGAGCTCATTTATCTCACAAGGGAACCACAACACCTCGCAAATTCAGATTTTGATGAAAAATTCAGGATAGGTAAAGGATAGCCTATCTAGACACCTCTGAAATTTTTTTAAAACGCTCGCCAGTTTCAGTTGAGTTACACCAGTTTCAGTACCAAAAATCGCATTTCCAGTGCAAAAATAGCAATTTTCAAAGTCAATTTTCTCTGTTCCCAGGAGGTTTCAGAATATGAAGTTTGCTGTGTAAAACTTAGAATTCAATGAAATTCCATATTTCAGGCAATTTTTCAAAAAAAAATTTTGAAAAAATTTGATATTTTTTCTCATTTTTGGGTGGGATATTTTTACAAACTTTTTTTCATGATACAACAAATATATAACCTTTCTCTTGATTGCATACTTTCCATTTAGCGATCATGGTCCGTATAGACCCCAAAACAACGCTTCAAAACTGCTGAATTCCAGTGATTGAGGACTTAAAAAAATTTTTCGAAACTTTACAAGAAACATTTTCTAAATTCTTTCACTACTCTCTAGAATCAATAAAAACTTAGAACTTGCACCAAAAGGATCCAATAACGTCGCAAAATCAGGAAAAAAGAAAAACAAAAGAAAAAACCACAAGAGGGAACGAACTTGCGCACCGTGCCCACTGGCGCCAGCACACATCCCCGACACCACCCCGCCGACATTTTCACTATGTTTAAAATGCGTTTAGATGTTAGGCGATATCTGGACTAACTTCGTAGGGAATTTGGAGAGGGAACGTGTGGTAAAGCACGCAAATCAACGAATTCGGTACTAAAACTTTGAACTGAAATAACTCGGCTGAAACTGGCGAGCGTGTTCTAAAAATTTAAGGGGTGTCTAAATAGGCTATTCTTAACCTATCCTGAAGTTTTCATCAAAATCTGAATTGACGAGGTGTTGTGGTTCCCTTGTCAGTTCCTATGAAAGATAAAAAATTTGCCAAGTGATGAAATATTGGTAATATTGGGATGAATAATTTATTAGTTGGTAAATTTTTGGTGTCTGTTGAATGAGTCAACATTATTGATTTCAAAGTAGTACGGTGGGCTTCTGCTGGAACATTTGTGGTAGTCTAGTTTGACAGTCTTAGATACTTATATATTTCACGTTTTTGGTTGATAGTTTTTCAGGTCCTATTATTTTAAAATTGTTAATTTCGAATTCTAGCATTGTTAGAATTGTTAAATATATATCCTCAGAAGCATGAAATAGTTTTTGTATTTTTCAGTTTCGATATTTTTCAGTTACCCCAAATTCAATTATGCATGACATCGAGAATTTCAAATTTTTCTGATTATCAAATAAACGTTGATTTCAATAATTTTTGTGGGTGTGAGCAATTTTCGTTTTCCTGCGTATGGATTTTCTAAATTCAATATTTCTAGAATATTGGAAGAATGTTGATTTCAAATAATGAAAAATTTGAGAAATTTGCCAAAAGTGATGAGTTATCTAATACACAACATCAAGTTTCATGCTGGTTACGGCGTTCCAGGATGAAAAGAAAGATTCAGAATTTTGTGAATCCGCTTTGAAATTTCATCCAGTATCGATCCTTCAACGTTTTCTGACATTTGCTGCACTATTTTTCTTCCTTAGTCCATTTTAAAGGCCAGACGACCGAAGATGCTTTCAAAAAAAATAATGGGGATCTGTTACCTTGGCGAGCAATTAAACCTAGAGATGAATGGACAACAGAGAAAAAGAGAAGAACAAAAAAGCGAACGACCAAATTAGTGTGTGATGCGTTTCTCCTTTTTCTGCGATGAACCGACTGAAGTGTAGTACCCTTCAAAAAGACCTCCATGTGCCTCGCGCCAGACACCGTTTCTCTCCGGGGGCCGCACACAAAGAACATTAGCCTTGTCAACCTGTGAAAGGCCGGACGGACCGGGGACGGAACGAGGTGTATGGCGTAACGTGCGAATGGGGTATAGATATATTTTCCCCTAGAAGGGCAAAATGACAGTTCTGTGGAAAAATCGGGAAAAGACCCCCATGGGCACACCAGGTGGCCAAATCTGTCTGTCGCAAAAAAAGAGAAGAATCAAAAAACATCGGAAGGGGACGCACATTCAAATTTTTCCGGGGTGGGCACCCAAATTTTCCTGATGTGTGGGAGACAGATGGGTTTCCAATTTTCAAAATGTTTGAAATGCACTCCGACACGCACCAAGTGTTTTTTGATGGTCTTTCGAATTTCGAAAGTATGATTTTTCGAATTTTTGAAAATTGCGACAATCTTGTTGAGCATTAGTGTTTTCTGATTTTTCAGCGATTTTGCTCTTTTCCAATCTGTGATCTTTTGAGGTTTTTTCGAACATTTTGTATTTGGTGCCTGGTATCTTGAGCGACGCGTGCCGCACCCTTTGACTTCACGATTTTTAGTATAAAAAATTGCACTTTGTATAATCCGGTGTAACCTTGTGACTGGAACAGGAGCGCACGGAATTTTGAATTTGAATGCTTCGGTTAGATACAAAGGGAACATAGTTCACGAAAAGAATCAAGAAGAGTGGTGGATACTGTAGACATGGAACATCGGATCTTGACTATGTGAACCGTTTGTTTCTGAGCAATTCATTCGTCACCACCCATCTTTCCTCATTTTAAAATGACACCAATTGTGGAGAAAAAAACGTGAAGAAGAAGAAGCTTGGAATGGCGAACATTCTTTTTTCACTCCATTTCTCTCCCATTTTCTTATATAAAACCCATGAATTATTCCTTCAAGTGCTTTTTCTCGGTTCCTCTCCACCACCCCGTACGGAAGACAACGCTGCTGCGGCCGAAGCCCTTTTCCGTGTTTTATAGCTATTGCAAAAGGGAAGAAGAACAATTCGTGGATGTATAACTAAAACTTTCGAAACCACCGCACTCTCCACAAAGGGTGTTCAATACCCGGAAAAGGAGAGAAGATGAAAAGACCTCCCGACAATGGAAAATGAGAAGGGCGACGAGAGAAAAAACGAGTCCATCAACAAAAAAAAACTAGTTGACTAAAATTGGAATCGAACTAATGTTCTTTGTGAGGGAATTGGTTTTTTTTTTCCGGCAGGGGTATCGAATCGAAATTTTTTCCAGGATGGCTGATCAATTTGACCAAAGAACCAAAAATCAAAAGGCGCACTTGACTTAATTACTTGTGAGAGTGTTAAATTTCTCATGCATGTTTTTTTTCAGAGTTTTTTTCAAAACTTTCCAAATAGTCTAGGCAAGATTAATTGATAACAGTGAGCATATCAATGTGCTTTCAAAAAGAACTCTGATATCGAATGTGAGTGGAACGTGTACCAGAAAAATCAATAGAAAAACTAATAATTTTCATCAGAAAAAGGAAAAAAAGTGATGACTTCTTTCGTTCCCTATCATCAAATCTTCACTACCGTATACCTTCTTTTTCCTTCACTTCAAATTTTCTTTTCGAATTCCTCAAACTTTCCGTGTCCATCTTGACAGCCCTATTTTCAGAAGAAACCAGTTTTTTCATGATGCTAACAAAAAAAGTAAACTTACCGTATCACCTTCTCGGCAACAGTCCATTTCGAATCACCCCATTCTCCAAGAAAAGGAGAATTCCTCCTCCACCCACATGTACCTATCCTGACAAACCGAAGGATACTGTAGCTGTACGATTTTTTTGAACAGACACATTTGAGAAGTTACCTGCCCCCAATAACACCATCTTTGTTCGTTTTTTTTTTCTGTTCCTTTTTCTCTCTACCTTTCCTCTCTCCGCCTCTTTTTTTTTTGAATCGACTAACACCCGATTCGCGTTGGCACCAGAGACATTTAGGGGGCCGGACCGCGAATATGCAAATCGCGAACGAATGGGGGAGGAGCCGCGACAGCCCGCACTATGGCCCCCATAAAAGCGAGGCGTGTTTTCGTCTTTTCTGTCAGTTGGCCTTTTCTGTCGCCAAACGGAGGCTAGGAGCGGGGGACTAAAAATTATAGGCCCGCCTCGTCTCCTGTCCTATTTACTTCCAACCTCATCCTCTTCTTCTTCTTCCTTTTCTTTCTTTTTTCCAGCATGTATTTAACATGTCGCTAAGAAACAGGAAGTGAGCCGAGCAAGGCGAAGGCTCATTTCAAATCGGAGATTCGCCATTCGATACGACCTATTTTTCCACACACGACGCTTTTTTCTTCGTTCTCTTGGCGGCGGCCTCCATAAAAAATATTGGCTTCGACTCACCGAACGCGTCTTTAGGTTTTCCTGGAGTCATTTCCATCTTTTCACAGATCCAAAAACCCTTTGTTTTGGAAAGGACTCTTCTCAGTTCGGAAAAGAAGTCTGTTGACGCCTCCCCCCCTCTCCTGCCAGTTTCGCATTTCATTTTCCAAGCAGTAGCCGTGGAGGCGACAAGCTCTCCATGACAGAAGTAGAAAAGCACACACACACACACATAGGCCTGCGAGCCATCTCATTTTGGCTCCAACTTTTCTCTCGTCCTTTTCTTCATGCTTGCAGTCCACGTAATTAATTAATTATGATTTCAGAGGAATGTAATTCATTATGTTCATTATGATAATTCACGCTTCCACGCCAAGTCAGCAGTTGGACCACATCACAGTCATCGATTGGACCAGCCGCGCCATCTACATATTCTTTATGTGCTGGAAGGTAAGATATACATGTTGCTGAAAGTGGGATTGAGGGGGTCGAGTTGATTAGAGCGCAAAATCTATTTGATTAAAAATTGATATCAATCACCAGAACTGATTAATCATATACAGCGGCGAGAAGTGGTGAGGAGAATTTTTTCGAACATTCATAACTTTGTTAAAAATTGCT
>NC_013491.2:11416918-11423434 GCF_000004555.2 Caenorhabditis briggsae | reverse complement strand
CAAGTCAATTGAGAAATTTTGAACAAATATGAATGTTCGAAAAAATTCTCCTCACCACTTCTCGCCACTGTAAATTGCTGGGAAATTTATTACATGTAGGATCGAAATATTTCTGGAGTTTGAAAAAGTGAGTGGGCGATGATTCCGAAACATTTCTTTCTCTTTTTTATGTTTCAATCGGAAATTTATGATACAGTTTTATTTTAGAAGTTCTTCTCAGCAAGAAAAGACATCGTATGGGTTTTGGGGATACGGTACTCATTGATTATGAGCGCTCATTTTCAAGAGCTTGTGAGGCAGATAATACAGGAGAGAGAAAGACATCAAATAAAACCAATTCAAAGTATGAATGGCGAATGATTAACTGTGTGAGCTGATCAAAAAGAAACAGGCCATAATTATTGGGAAAGTGATCAGTTGTGGGAACTGTGGAAATGTTTCGTGGGAGTTTCAAAGTAGATTGAGCACTGCGAAAATTCTCGAGTTCAATGTATGAACTCTTATTTACAACTTTGATAAATTCCAAAAATTTTGATATTACCGATAGAGAACTCCTCCGAAATACCGTATGCCTAATAAAAACCTACCAAATTCTTTAACTTTCAGCTCAATTGTCTCGGTTTTTATGAGAGATATCAAAAATATATCAAACTGTAAAATATTTGTGATATTATGATAATTAATTATCAGTTGCAAATTATTGATATGTTTAAAAGGAATTGAGATAATTGATCTAAAAGTGCACTTATGGTATTTTGTTATCACAGAACTTTTAATCTAGTATTTCTGAATGGATCTGATGTTGTTCCAGATTATTATAATCACTTATTTTCAAACTCTTAGCAAAAGGCAACTTAATAAAAGCCGATCACTGTGGCACGCCCCTTTTTATTTACATAAACCAAATTAAATCCTCACAAAAAGGAACTCAGAAAGAAAAGCTATCGTAGTTTTTTTTTATTTTATTTTCTCTCATAAATGAGGTCTGAAAAGAAAGAAGGTCATAAATCTTGGAAAGCGCTACTAAAAGGATACCCAAAAATCTTATTTCATTTCTTCACGCTATCTTTCCGAGATGGATGAATGGCTACCGTAGTCTCATCTCATTTCCTTTTTTGAAAAGGAGCTTGCGTACTCGAACATTAATCTGTTAGGTGTTTCTATATCCTTTTCAGATGATTGATATTGGAAGAAAATTGTAATTGGAAAATTCCTCATTTCAGGTTTTACCAAAAAATCTGCTCTTATTATAATAAAATTATTGTTTCAATCCAAATCATCTGTTTTTTTCAGACACTCTTCTTGGGCACCCGACTCGTCTCGGTTACGAAATGTCGGTTTGAATGCACAAGCTGCAATCATAGGAAAATCATGTGAGTTTTAAATCAATAGCTTATTTCACTTTTTTCATTCTGAATTTTTTTCAGATAATCCTTTCAAAAAAAAAGATTCAAATTGCTGCATCTAACAACTCGTCGTCAACAGTCATCAGTCATCAGTGACACAGTCATCAGAACATTGTCAAGAAATCAGAATTCAATCAAGCTTCATCTACTCGCTCTTTCTCTTCACCTCTTCTACTCGTCAGCTGGCGCTGCGCGCTATCACGGACCAAAAAGATCTTCCTGGTGAAGAATTAGCAATTTCATACGGGCAGTACAGTGCCAACTGTACATTAATCTATTTATTTGGCCTTAGTTAACCGGTTAGTAAAAAATTTTGAAAAACTCCAAAAATATTTCTCACCCCTACCTTTGCTGCCTAGCTCTCTACCTTAGCTCTGTGGACCTTCCTTCCAAGGAACTGTACAAAGTACCTCACAGTAGTCGGTTCTTCTCAGAATTGAGCTACTACTTTTTTTTGTATTACCTCGCCTTTTGCCGTCACCTCTTTTGTAACTACCCTCACTCCTATACTCATTTTTTCCCACACCTCACGTATTTTTTGTATATTATTTAGCGCCTCATTCACTTATTTTTCATTCCATAGATATTTTGCACCCCTCATATACTCCCCCTCTCACCTCCCAACCACGCTGGTCGTGTATTACCTCATATTTTATTTTTCTCACACCCTCATTTTATTTGGTATTGGAAAAACCAAACCGCCTCTGGCTGCTCCAGATCTTTTTAGTACAGGTTCCTATTCTAATCTCCCTTCAATATAGTCGGGTTTAGCCCAAAACATGGAAGTTTTTCGTGTCTTGAGAGCTTGAGGAAGTACCGATTATTGAGATCTAAGTTCTTCTAGACATCATGACTTCCATTGTTTAGGTAGGCTTTGTTTCCAAACTGGCATTAGAAACTCCGGATTGCAAATCATCACAGATGAGGTCCAATTCGAGTTCTGCTCCTTACTGGTAAACATAGCATTTGGTACATCATAGTGATGGCTACATCATAATGATGCTAAACAATATTTGTTTCATTTTATTACTCCCATTTTTAGTAGAAACAGTTATTTCTCACCAACTGTTACATTCCAAGTAGAAGACTTTGTGAGAGGTCTTGTATTTGAGTCTTCTTTGAAAATTGTATTCCTTGATTGATGTTCTTTTATTGTATGTTCTGATTCTGATGACACCTGATGACGTTTTTGTTGAATAAAGTGATTTGAATCAAACATCGATTGACGAACACAATAAGACATCATTGACTATTTGAGCCATTGTATAGAGAAGGAAAGGTGCGCAACTAGTATTACAACTGGAAAATTCAATATTTGCAGCAGTAAACAGTCTTAAGCGCAAACAGACGAAACGTTCAGTACAAAACTTACACACTAACAACACATTTTTGTCAGTTTTCCATTTTGTCACTTGACATGTTTAAATTGTTGCCTACTATTTTCTTGATGGTGCTACTGGCGATTTATGTTGGAAGTCAGATGACTTGCAATCCAGTGTGTACTCCACCAGCTTTCTGTGATACTAATACAGGTAAGTATTGATTACGGGTGTCTGACAACAGAAAAAAAACTCAGTTTGACTTACTAAGTAAAAAATGGTCTAATTTTTTTACTTAAAAATTATCCCAACATTTTTCATACCTTTGAAAATTTCAAATTTTGCATAGTTAACATGAAAAGAGACAATTTCTTAAAATTAACACCGTTTTCAGCCAGTTCTTATATCTTGTCGAATGCACATAAACAAAAACAGTTTTCTAGAAAACGAATTATCGGAAAATAGCTAATTTCGGTATACAGCAATAGTTTTTCCCGGTAAACTGTTTTCTTGTATTAGATATTAGAAAAAAATTGTTCACATATGAATTTTTTGGCAAATAGGTTTCAAACTTTTTCTAATGCTTTAGCTAATTGCCATCAGTCGTATAATCAGTCACTCTAATAGAATGAGTCCCATAACATCACATTTTTATTTCGGATCTTGTGAAAGATACGAAAAAATTATCGACTGACAAAAATTGGTGATTTTTTGTGAACATGTTTTTAGTTGAACACATTTTGATATTTTGCCTAGAAAATGAATTATATAGACTTAATTGACAGTTTGAAAAGCAGTGTTGTTGATTTCAAAAGATACTTTTTTTCTCCGAGAAACTCAAAATCGATAAATTTTTCATTATGGCAAGTTACCGTATTTCCTACAATAAAAGCCTATGGGCTTCTTTTTCAGGGTGAGCTTTTCTTAAAGGTGGGCTTAAATTGAAGAGTGGGCTTCTCTTATTCGATGACTTATTTTCAAAAAATTTAATTTAAAATGCAGAAATTTTAGAATTTGAAAGTTAAGACTACAGAAATTCATTGTTTTGGAAAATTCTAAATTTTTATTTTTCGATTCTAAGTTTCAAAAATTTATGCAATTGTGTATTTATGATCGGTCAGATATCATTAGAAAAAGTAACAGAATCTCATTGAAACATATCACTCAAAAAACGGACCGCGAAACTGTGGTATTTTCTCTCTCATAAGTCTTGAAAAATACAGTCTTGAAAAAAGTTGCTTCGTTGGATTTTCAAATAAATGTTGACGAATACTAAAACTAAACTTTGATTTTATTCAGTATAATCTGAAGTTTTTGAAAAGTTTGGTAAATTCTGGACTTCTTCTATAGGACTCCGAAGATCTTTCACAGAAAAAATTTGGTTTAACAATTTGAAAGCTGCGATGTTTATCTTTTACAGAGATTTATTGAATTTTAGGAATCTGTCGTAACTTCCGCCAAGCTTTTAATGGGCCTGTTCTCATCCAATGCGCCAACTGTCCAGCTGGAACGCAATGCGATTCCAACACTGGAATCTGCAGAACCTTCCGTCAGCCTTGAGTTTTTCATTCTAAATAATTGTATTCCTTTCATTTCGAAATATCCTATTTTCTAGAAAATATCTGCTCTTTTTCAATAAATCATTGTTCTGCTCTCAAAAAGTTTTATTGTTACATACGTAGACTCGTAATGTTTGATAACAAGATTTGAAAATGTCGAGGGGTGAATAGCTAAGATATCGATGATAGAAATAAATTTGTTAATGAACTATAAAACAGTTTTGAGGGTTCGGATGAAAGTGTTGGTCAAATATGACATGAAAAAGTCGAGACAGGTTCTATAATAGATCTGTTGAATGACAAGGTAGTTTACTGAGTGGATTACAAGATTGTCGTTGGTTGCCAACGTGAACAAACAGTTAGGAAAGATTTTGACACAATAGGGGTCAGAGAGGTGTGTGAAAAACAAAAAGTGAGATTCGAAGGTAGTGTTTTGAGAATTGGATTTGTTGTTGAAAGGGATTAGGGGGTGGGGTTAAACGATTCACGAGTGTTTGATTGGATAGTCTGGAACCATCAGTCCCATCTTCTCTGGGGTGTAGAGATGCTCATGGGGACCCTCCTCGATACCTGGCGATGTTGATTTGGTGGAGTGACCGTGGTGGACAGGGCGGGCATACGGATCCTGAAAGCTTGGTTGGTGTTCGAAACGGTTATAGGTTAGACAAAAGAAACTCACGTTTTGGAGGTAGTTGGCAAACAAGCTCTGGCAGATTTCCTTAGTCACCATTGCTCCGGCATGATCATCAATGAAGCGCATCAGAAGGACACCGTCTTGTTTGAGTCCGTGGTTGGCGAACTTTCCGATTGGAATGCGAGACGACTCATCCTTGAAGTTGTGGAGTGGCCCGCTGAGCAGGGATCTGATGTAGTTGTGGCGAGAGCTGTCGATGCTTAGTCTCCAGATTGTGCAGATGGTGTTGATCAAGGTGGTGATCAGAACGAAGACGAACCAGAACCAAATGAACAAGTAAATCTTTTCGTTGAACATATTGATCATGAGTACGCATTGGACAGTGTAGCGGTGAACGTTGGCAAGCTTTCGTACCGAGAAATCGCAAAGTGTGACACGTGGGAACACTCCAGAATCCTGCCATTCACGTCCAGCATACAAGTCGGCAAAAGTGTGGAATCCCCAGAGGAAGGTCTCGTTTCCAAGGAACTTGTTAAGGATGATGAATTGGATGAGGACGTTGCCAAGGTACATAAGCTTGATGCAGATGTAGAGCAATGAAGTCATCGAGCCGAGTCCTTTTCCGAAGCGGTAGCAATAGAAACGACCGTATTCGTTTTTGGAACGAGTCTCCAGAATGTCTTCAATGAATCCGACCAATTTGTTGATTCCCTTCTTTCGAGTCTCAGAGTCACTGGAACGAAGAGCTTCGGCCTCGCTGATCACAGATGGGAAATCCAATCCGCATTGCTTGTAGAGAGACGACCAGATCCACGATGGTAGGTAGAACATGAACGCTTGGATGGCAAGAACGATCGGTACCCACTGGTAGTAACCGATTTCGGCTTTTTGTCGGTCCTCAACGTCGCCGGGAATCTCGGAGCGTTCCGGAATGAAGAATGTATTCTGGATGAAGCAGTAGTCTTCTGCGTATTGCTCCCAACCGCCCTTAAATTCCATTGGCATCCAACATTGAATGGCTGATCCTACGTATCTGTAAAGAGAATATTGTTTATTATTGTTACTCCAACGTCTGTTCCAAGGGGGGCATTAGCTCATCTGACGAAAGCCCATATGACAGAAACCCCCTGTCTTTCCGATCTATCAATGACACCACGTTCACACGTACATGCGCGTTTCCAAAATAATTTATTCATACAGTGATCCTAGCACACTTCCTTCCTACCACCGCGATATCGAAATCAAAGATGTGCAAACACAAACACCCCGCTTAGTCTATCCTAGAGCACTTGGTTCTCGGCGCAATTGAACCGTAAAAGAGCTTGCTCTTTCTGTCCAAACGGAAATTAGTTTTTGGCAAAGGAAACCCCCGCAAGGTACGGTATCTGTAGATATGTTCCCCGAAGTTTGGGGCTCAAACTTACTGTTTGCAGGAGACCATGATGGAGAAAAAGGCGAGGAGAGTGGCGGTGGTGACATAACTGAGACGATCCACGGCATCGTCGAAAGTCTTGGCTTTGAATGTATTGGAGAGCCACCGGTCGATGAACGGGACACCCAACATTGCTTCTGAAAATCGAATATGAATTGTGAAATGA
>NC_013491.2:11414144-11415918 GCF_000004555.2 Caenorhabditis briggsae | reverse complement strand
CTCTAATAGAACAACACCCGGATCGTCCACTTAGATCGTATATATCTCACTTCTTTTGAAAGGCATCAAAAAGTGGTCATCTAGTAAAATGTTTATCAGGGTATCAGCAACATTTTACTAGTTAGCCACTTTTTGATATCTTTCACAGAAAATGAGATATATAGGCTCAAAGTGGACGATCCGGGTGTCGTTCTATTAGAGGTTTTACGGTAGTCATGTGATTTCTCAGGAAACATTTACTTTGATTAGGTTAGACACAGCAAGGGATAATAGTTCACTGGCTTCACCCACTTGTTATTAAAAGCACTTACTTGTTATCAATTTTTTTACAAAGTAATTCAAATCATAGTTGGCATGAATCTAGTTGAAACGAATAATATTCCAAACCGGCCCGAATCAAATTCTGAAATTTCAAAATTCTGAAGTTCTTTGCAACTTTCAAAACGTCAATGAAATTTTCGAATACTTACAAAGTACTTTTGTAAGGGCGACATTCCTCAGGAAATTCCTTTTTAGGTGGAATTCGACACATTTTTTTTCAAGAATCACCGGGTCGGCCCGGAATTCGATAAGTTTGATTTTGATGAAATATTCCTAATGAGAAATATGACACGTGAGATGCCTGAAAATACATCTGAAGTCCCTGAAATTAATGTAAGTTTGCCACTTAGCCGCTCTCGATCGGGTTATTTTATTTGGATTTATTCGTTGAAAATATTTCAAATACAACGTCTAATTTATATTTTTGTCCAGTGAACCTGAACAATTTCAGCTTCATTCAACAAACCTATATCGTATTTTGGACATCCAAAATTAGCCAGTTTCAACTGGATTTATGCCAGCCGGGACGGTTAAATTCGGAATCTCTATAATGCTATCCCATTCATCCTATTTTTTTCAACAAAAATAGCCCATTCGCAGAGACGTGCCCAAAAAGTTATTCTCTGCCTCTCCTTCTCAAATTGGCGAAATTGACAAAGACATGCACTTGCTTTTTTCGTACCTGAAAAACACTCTGACATTGAAAAAAACCGCGACATCTTTTCCTATAAAAGCGCTCATATAAAACACAACAACAACTTCCCAACAAGAAATGGAAATTCTCACTGTAGTTGTGCCGGATTTAATCCGCTACTCGAAGGATTACTTCATGGACAACTCCTTATTCCAACAAATCGAACATATTCGTAAAGGTACTCTACCAGCAGCTGTCGGTCTTCATCCGATTCGAACAATGGTTGATGGCAGCGATTATTGTGCCACAGCCATTCCGGTACGTTAGCTATTGTCACCTCAACCTCATTTACTGTTTTTTAGGTGCCGATGGTGACACAAAAGAAATGTGACTTGGTTATGCATGAATGCGAAAAAGTCTCACTCAATTCAGCTTATTTATCTGAGATTCTAGGAGAAGATACTGTTCTGACACTCGGACAAAATAAGGATAAAACGATCACTTTCCTTCTTGCTGATCGTAACCCGGAAAAGGTAAAAACAATTAAGAAAGCTCTCGGAGAAATATAAGCGTTATAGGTTTGTCATACTCTGGAGATAGCAAAGGTCATGGCCTCGATGGTCCAGCTGACCACTAATCTAAAGCTGCGCGAATTGAAGGAGATCGATCAAATTCGTCTTCCAGTCGAGCTTGCTGGAAGTTTCCTGCTCATGGTCAAGTGTGAGGAAAATGGAAAACGGTCATTGGAGCTCTACGACGAGAACATGACTCAGGTCGGATTTGTGAACGGATTCGTTTGGAGAGAGATTGTGGTCTGAT
>NC_013491.2:11347479-11413144 GCF_000004555.2 Caenorhabditis briggsae | reverse complement strand
TGAAATTATGGATTTAATCCTGCAATTGTGATCGCGCCAAACTTTTTTCTGTAGATCAAAGATTAATTTGCAGTTCGGATATGTTCTGTGGGAGACCGTGAAGTTTAATATATCGTAAAATCTATTATGGAAGGGTCCTCTAACTGCCAATTTCTGTCTCTGGTTTTCTGCCGAAAATATAAAAAAAGTGGTCAACTGAAAATACTTTTATCTTTTTTATATTTCTAAGGTAAACACTGTAAAAGTTAACGTGCGGTCCCGCCTATTACAGATTTCAAGATATGCGATTTTTTAAAAAAAATTTTCAGTCATTCAAATTTGGTCAACCCATTCAATCCATTGTGTATATCTAAGGAAGCATCAGTGCTTTTGAATCTCCAAAGACAACACATGACTTCAAACGCTGTAGTACTCCGTGTAGGTGTCGAATTTCAAGTTGTAAGCCAATCCAAAACAGTGATTCAGTGCAAAATGATATGAGACTGTTCATTGGAGAAAAAATGTGTGGCGAAAGGGATTATCGGAAATTGTTATAAAAAAAATGAACAGAACATATTGAAGCTATGATGAGATTCGGTGGATGGTATAAAGCAAGCTAAATGACTTTGAAAGCAGATTATTGTTTTTTTTCGACGGAAAGATGAGGGATCGAAAACTCATATCACATTTAAAAAACATGAAATGTTACTGTCAGGAAAAGGTAATATAAAATGGACAGGACAGGAAAAAAATTATAATGGGTGGTAGGATGATTTCACCGAGATTACTCAGTGAACGATATTGACTATGTGTTTTTAGAGGAAAGGTCGAATTTGTAGGTTTTATAGTACCAGTGCGTCTTTGGAACACTCAAAATGCTGGATGGAGGTGAGAATTTGAGGGTCAAAGCGATGTGGAAAAGTTGAAATGGAAAAAAATTGGAAAGTACAAGAAAGAAAGCATCAATTGATCACACGTGTGTGAAGCTGGTGAAGTGTTCAGGAAGTGGACGGGATTCCGCCGGATTTTTGTGTTGGAAATGCGAAATTGTTATCACTGCAATTGGATTTGATATTCTTTTCATTATTTTCGAATTCAAAATGAAAGCCAACGAATCACTCAAACAATTAAGAAGAAAAGTTAAGCTTACACTTTTGGTGGGGTACGTTGAAGGAAGGCACTCAGAAGGTCGATTGGGAATGGGAAGATGATGGTTGAGTTTTTCTCAGCACTGAAATATTTTTCATTTTTTAGCAATCAAGAATTTAATAGATTCTTACGAGATACTGTTCAAGGTTTGTAGATAGCGGAGTTGGAGAGCAGATGGGCTCTCGGCAATAACTTCAGCAGCTTCCTTCAAAGCTCTGGAAGCTTTCTGTTCTCCCTCGGCAACAATAACCTTGGCTCTAGCTTCACGAGCGGCTTCAGCTTCGGCAGCCATCGCTCTCTGAAGTTGAACTGGCAAACGAACATCCTTGACTTCGACTCTCTCGACTTTCACTCCCCATGGCTCAGTAGCCTCGTCCAAAGTTGTCTGAAAAATGTAGTGGTAGGAGAGTACTGTACCTGACACGCATAATTACCTGCATCTGATGAGAGATGGCTTCTCTGTCGGACAACATTTCGGCGAGAGTCTTGGTTCCGAGAATGTTGCGAAGGGTGGTTTGAGCGAGGAGTTTCGTGGAGCGAGCGGCGTCTTCGACATTGGTGACCTAAAACACAATGAGTTGGAATTTGAAAATACTGCGTTTTTTTTTGAAATAATGATGTTATTGAACTCAAAGGTTTTGCATCTAAAAAAGTTCTCACCGAGATTGTAGCATTGGAGATTCGAAAATAGACAACAGCATCGACAGCGACAGTCACAGAATCCTTGGACAGAATTTCTTGGGGTGGGACTTCGAAAGACAAAACACGAAGATCAACTTTTCGGTAGGTATCGATGCAAGGGACAATGAAGAAGATTCCTAGAATGTGATTTTTGATATTTCGAGTTTTTTGCACTTTTTCAAACTAAATCCCAAACGAATTTTCATTTCCGGATTTCCCCAGATGATTCAAACTTTGATTAGTGCATTAGCGACTTCCCCACTAACCTGGTCCTTTGGCGCCACCTGGCATGAGACGACCAAGACGGAAAATAACAGCTCTTTCATACTCTTGGACCACCTGAAATTAAGAATATCAGTATTTTCCTAATGCTGTTGCCAATTTACCTTGATACACATGCATGCCGAAATCGGGAGAGTGAAGAAGATGAGGAGATAGGAGAGAATGGTGAGGATCCATCCACAGACTCCAAATTCATTTTGGATATTGGCTGAAAAAAGGGGAATATTAGTCATCAGAAAGAACTATAGAACCCTGAAACCCTAGGAAGTATTGATCTTTGAACATAATTTAGTTTTAATGAACCCCAAAAACACAGTTTTCAACCATCAAACCTTCAACATGGAAATAATCCTTTTTTGCTGGCAATATCGTTGTCTTCGGTGACGACTCAGAACCACTTGTCGTGGTCACTGTTTCTCGTGTTTTCATTCAGTTCGAAATATGAACTCGACCCGCGAGAAGAATAGACCGGATGCGATGGATTTGTAAAAGAAGAAGGCAACACAGCTTCTGCTTTTTCTACTGTTGCTTCTTTTCCTCTTATTTTTTTTTTCTTAGCTTCCGAAGAGCCGCCAGCGGGCATAAAGCGACGTTGATATCAAATGACAGGCACCTAGGTTTTGTTGCACCTATATTTCTGTGTCAGTGTTTGTTTTGTTTGTTCAAATTGGACATGACATCCAGAACATGTGTCCAAAGAAAAATAATAAGAATAAGGGATTTTTGGGAGGAGTGACAGAAAAAAGGAAAAGGCAAACGAATATTAAGAAAATAACATTCTGGCGATCAGCAGACAGATTAGGTCGTGAAAGGAAAGAAACTAGAGATCAGTGGATGCCGCTGAGTATTGAGGATTGCCAGAATTTTGTACCAGGAAGTTGATGAAATAATTTTATTGGAAATTAAATCGGAAATCAAAAATTTTCGAGTTACATGACAATGTAAAGATAAGCTAGTTAAAATTAACATTTTCCTGAAAATAGGTGTTCATGGTGGAGGAATTTTGGATTCGAACGTTTTTAAGCAAAACTTTACGAAAATTTGTCTGGAAAGTGAGGATTTCTTCCCAATTGAATTTATGTGGAAAATGTGGATTGTTGGTGAAAAACAGAGGTGATGATTTTGAATAATTTGGGAAATAAACTATTTAAGTTTTGTGGAGTTTCTATTTTTTCTTTCTAAATATTCGACAATCTCAAAATTAGGAATTCTCGAATTTTCTTATTTGAAATTTTTTAATTAAATAATTTCTAAAAAGTTTGAAAATTTTTTTTAATTAAAAAAAAAGCTTTTTCCGAAGTTTTTTTCTGAAAATTAAAAACGAACAAAGGCATTTTGTTGGATTTTCCTAAAAATTTTCTCTAAGACCAAGAAATCTAGAGAACACTTGTTTTAGTTTAACAAAATAGCGTTCATTACTTGGTTTCATAACAGCTGACATGATAAAAACATGATAATCTTTTTAAAAAATGAGCGAAGATCTCAGCAAGCTAGAAAATGACTAATGCCTATTTTCGTATTTGTTTTGAAAATCAGTTTGCACAAAGCTAAAATTCGGAATGTGTCGGTTCGGGATATGGGACCAGTAATTTGGGCACTAGCCAAGTCTAAAAATTTGTTCTATACTTCATCTACGCTTCACTGAACGAATTCAGACTTTGTGTATTTCGGGAAGCTTTTATGAGTGTATTTAAAGTATGAATGACTAGTCGAATACCGAATGGAGTGGTCGAGATGAAAAAAGAGATAGGTTTCAACAAGTTGAAATTAAATGAGAGAAAAAATACTTCGTTCCGTATTTTTCGGCAATAAAAGAACTTTCAAATGTAATAAAATAGAGTGCCAGTGGCTTTGGAACGGAAATTTATGAGAATAAATATATAGTTTTTTTTTCTCAAAATATCTCTTTTCTTTGAGTTTCTAGAAACGACAAAAGAAAAGAAAAGCAAACTGAGTGGGTTTTTCACGAAATTTCCTGTGAAGTTCTAGAATTAAAAAAAAATACCATGAAATGAGGAAACTCTGACGAATTTTGCCTCTGGTTGTGTTGAAAGCAAATTTGAAAAAATTGGAAAAAGTGCAACAACGAGCAGACTTTAGAAAAGAAACGAAAGTAAAATTGAAAAAAGTTTGGCGGTGGGACCCTCTCTTTTTTTGGGGTCTGAGTTTCCTGACTTTTTTATGGGTTCGTCGGTTTGGGGCGTTGATTGGGTACTTATGAGAAAAAGAATGGATTATTAGGCAGAAGGTTTGGTTTTCGCGTTTTGGGTTTTAAAGGGGCTGTGGAGTTTTTGTGCTTCTGTCAAAACCTTTAAAATTTTTCTTCAAAACAAATGTGATGCTAGCTGGCTGTCGCCAACACTTTTGGTGGTTCTTGCTCAATTTAGTACAGATGGTCAGGCAACACGACTCATGAATGAATAAACGGGGGGAACGTGATGAGAGAAAAATTGAACACACGTGTCATGGTGATATTATAGATTTGCGGTTCCATTGAAGATGGAGGGAGGAAAAACAAAAAACAGGGCGAAAGAGAGAAGGGATAATCCAGATGAGTAACGTAAGTCGTTTTTTTTCAGATATAATGGCTTTTGAAATATATTCCGGAAGATTAATTAAATTGAAATGCAATTGAACTAAAAAAATTGCAGGAAATTGAGTTGAGTTTTCTCATTTCCTGTTGTAGATATCAAAAATTGGTCAGCTGAGTTTATGACTGGAATATTTTTGACACGTCTAGTAGGAACCGAGAACAATAAAATCCAAAATGACAGTTAAAGGAGCCCTTGTGTTACACAAATCCGTTAAGCAGGTTTTCAGATTTGAATAATATTCAGTCTGACATTAGAAACTGTTTAAAAAAATAAAATGCAAAATTTGGAGACACGGAATTTTTTTTGGTAAGAAAATAACAGTTTGGCCTATTTTCTGCTGTCGGCAGTTATTAGTTATTTACAGAATTGAAAAGTTTGAGTTTGTTCTAAAATTCCAAAACCTAGAACAAAACCGAGCAAGAGAAAAACGTTTGAAACCACAGCCAGAGCGTTACCCAGCCTCAGAAACTCACTTTTTTGCATTTTTCAAAGCACATAAAAACCAACTCGGCATATAATAGCAGTCATTGTCTGCTCATTGAGTAAGTCCACACACCCCAGATCCACACATGTTTTGGTTTTAGTTTTTACGCGTATTGTTTGAATTTAGCGTTTTTTTTCTCTTCCCACTTTTTCTCGAATCACGATAATATTTCTCCTGCTCAGAAATGTTTTAACCATTACCAGCTTTTCTTTCCATCTTTTGATCATCTCTGCGTCGCATGTGAATAATAGGTGTAAAGAATATCTCTTGGTAGAGCATTTTTGGGATATTTTTGGGACTAACGAGGATGGTGCAATCATATATATGGCGGAAACTTTTTGAAAGTTTCACTCTGTGACCAAATTGAATTGCACAACCAGAATATAGTTATGAAAACATGTCAGCCAAAGACAAAAGATAG
The DNA here is from genome assembly GCF_000004555.2 of Caenorhabditis briggsae. Classification (NCBI taxonomy): domain Eukaryota; kingdom Metazoa; phylum Nematoda; class Chromadorea; order Rhabditida; family Rhabditidae; genus Caenorhabditis; species Caenorhabditis briggsae. The sequence continues at coordinate 11,407,554 of NC_013491.2, read as the reverse complement.
AGAAAAAAACATAACACAGTGGGTGGGAAGTCCTTTTGAGGGACCTTTGGGAGTTGGTTTCTTTGTAAGAGGGCAACTTGAAACAATGGAAAAATAGGAAAAATAATTTCCCTCATTTTTCGTTTTCAAGTATATTTCTTACCTCCAAGCGGCTCAATCGGTGGCCTTTTCACATCAGTAGTAATTCGTGGAATGTACGGTGAGAATTTGAATTCTCGTGGTGGTGGAACGGAGAACTTGCGTTCCACCGGATCGTCATACATAGCTTTTTAGGTATGTCGGGTTGTTGTTGGATTCATAAACATGGAAAGAAATATTAGTTATATTAAGTCGTAAGAACCTTGAACGGCGTTTTCGCTGCATAAACAAAAAAAAAGATAGAAGACGCGTAAAAAATGACGAATAAGACACTAAATAAGATGTGAATCATTCTCATTTAAAAAACCTAATAACAATCATATAAACGCAACACCAAGTGTTAATGTTTGTCTCCTACACAGTTTTGCATTCATGTTTATCTGATTGGGAATTCAAAACAAAAAAAATTCGAATTCAATGTCTGGAGATCTAAAACTCGCTTTCGTAGAAAATCTTGAGCTCAATCTTAAGCAAAACAAAAAACAAAACAAATTTCCAATCAGAAAAGCTTCAAATGAGATCTTCTGACTTTTATAAACAAATTCTTCAAGGCCTAGTTGGATTGAAACGAATAACACGAAGTGGCTTGATTTATAACTTGTTTGTTGTCTTTTCTTCCGGAAAAAAGGAGTGGGGTAATGAAGTTTTCAAAATAGTTTCAAAAAAGAAATTTCCAGGGGTTAACTGTTAAGCCATGATCAATGAAGTGACTCTTCTGAGAGGTTTTTTACCCCCGTCAACATGGAACAAAACAAAAAAGAACAAACTATTTGGGGGTAAGTAAGACAAATAAGGGTGAAGGAAAAAAAATAATGGAATTCATTTCATTTTCCACATTGCTCATCTCCTCTTTTCTATTTTCTTCACTTCAAAAATTTCATTTCGGTTCGAAATTTGCCACCGATGCGTGACGTCTATTAAAAACTAGAGGCGTCGGGTGTCGCCTATTCGTGGACCACGTCTTTTAATGTTGCAAATGTGGGTTTGGTAGGAAGCACAATGCCCTTTTTCCAACTCACACGGTTGTTTTATCTAGAAGAATCTGGAATCGAAAACACACAAAGGACATTGGCACTATTAGTCTTAATTAAAGATTTTCAAAGTGGAAGCATCGAAAATAGGGCATGTTTGCTGTCTACATTAACAGTAAATACTGTGAGGATATGAAAAAAATGAAAACGAATAAAGAAATGGAACTTAGTATTTTTTTTTTACTAAATCTTGTTTTTTGCATGAAAAAAAAGAATCGAAACGAGTTTTCAGTGTGACTAACTTCTTCCAACTATGTTTTTGTTGCAACCAGCGTTTGGTTTTTGCTGGCAGTGATAAACTTTTTCACTTCGGCAAATTACTTCTCAGGGCCGGAGAAAGAAACGCGAAAACATCGTTTCTGAAATGAAATTCTTGTTTTTGAGCTTAGAAGATACTGTAAGACTTTTTCGGGAAAAATGACAAGGATTGGCATAGATTTGTAAAATATATAGCCAACAAAATGGGAGCGGATTTAGCAACAAAAAGTCCCTTTTTTGAAAATTCGGAAAAATATTCTTATCTGAAAGTGATCACTCATCAATTCAGGATCGTTCTGAAAATGAAAATTTGACACTCCAGTCAAGACAAGACAAAAAAAAACAAAAATAAAGCGTTCGAGTCTAGATATTCCGAAAGATATGTCTAAAACACATCCTATTTTTTAAATTTTTTTTCCTATCTCACTTACAGACGAAAAAAAGAAGAGGTCTCGGAAAAAAAACAACTAAGTTGAAAAACATACAAATAACCGGGCTCGTCCCCTAAAAAAAAGAAGCTCCTTTTCCAGAGGCGCTTTACATGAGGCTTATGAAAAGGAGAGGTGAGTAAACTATTTTTTCCAGACATAAACTAGGATTCTTCTGGGAAAAAAAGAGAAAAAAACAGAAAAAATAACAAGTGAAATTCTCATTACTTAGCTACTTGCTTAAAGTATTTTTAATATTTTTCTAGGCTAGTTAACTGATGGAACCGATTCATGGAACGTTGCATGAAAAACACAGTGCTCCAGCTCTAAAAAAAAGCATGACAAAATAGAAAAATCGAGCAAGAAAAGTTCTTTGTGCAAATTCAAAAGCGGCATAAAATGAAAAAAAGGAACGCTCAATCGTTGTTCACTAGATAAGTGGTAAACAATCGTACTAATATTCAATTACTATTCATGAGTTCCTTCACGCTTTTTCTCCTTTTTATCATTGCTTCCAACCGGATTCAACTTAATTCACCTAACGCTTACATAAGCCATACGCCTTCTGACGTTTTGATGGGACGACTACTAAGTACTTCAGTGTTCTAACCGAAAAAAAAAATAAAATTATTTCCTTCCGCAATACACAAAGAGAATAGAAGAACTCAGGAAATGGAGCAGGGCCACCCATTTAACAAACTTAGATTTTTGTTTTTCAGTGTTGGAATGACCCTCGGGATTTCGTTGTTATAATGAAGCTATCAATTAAGAAGCTCTGGGAACATTACAGGCAGAGTGAAAAAAAAACTAGAATATTGGTTTCTTCAAACAGATCATAGAATTGAAAAATATAAATACTAACGCAGAACCTTGTAACTCTGGTTGATCATAAACTGTAATCAGTGAAGCAAAAATTTAGCATGTTCAGTGATCGTTGAAAACTTGTTTTGGCCAATGGGTAAGAATTAGAGTTGAAGAATACTCATCAAATGTGGTGTGAATGAAATTAGGAATTCAGAAAACCCGAAATACATTGACAAATTAAAACATACATTATTCAGCCCTTTCTGTCAAATTTTTCCTATTTTGTGTCAAAGTGTTGGACCTTCCGAAAGGCACACATCAAAATAAGACAAAAAGGTTATAAGAGGGTACTGTACGTAAAATTGGTTTGTAGACTATAAAGATTAAATAGGGCTCTGCCCTTGTTAGAAAAGGACGATGAAGAAAGTAGGTTTGGATTGGACGATGCCATTTGTCTCAAAGTCAACGGATTGACTAGAAAATTTGCACCACAGTTAAGAACAAGTTGAAACAATATGGAAATTGTTATAGGTACTAGAAACGCACCAGACGGATATGTCATGGCGTCAAACTTTTTGCTGGTAATTAACATCCATTCTTATAATTTAGTAAAGTATCGATGATTTTGAACGGTAAAACATACAGAAAGAAGTTACTTAAAATATGAAATTCGACTCAATTTTTTTTGCAATATTTTTCGACGTAGCACCAAAGCAAACCAACCTTATAAAGATGTTTAAAAATATAGAAATTTTGAGTCTGGTTGGATATTTTGGACTTAAAAACAATTTTTGGATCAAAAAAACTTGGATTTATTAAAAGTTTTTGGACCTTAAACAATTGGGTTTAAAAGGAAATTTTGAACTTTAATGGTTCCCAAGTTCTTTAAAATCCAAGTTTTTTAAACCCACTTTTTTAAAATTCAACATAACCAACTAGAGCCAAAATTTTCATCTTCTAAGTTTTTTTTGACTCTGATTGACACAGCAAAATTTGAAGCAGAAAAACTTTAACACAGACTGATTTTTTTTGAATGACTACTCCGACGTAACACAAATTACGGATTTAGGAACAATTGAGGATAACCACGGGAGCAAAATTTCCTTCTAGACCATATATCTCATACAGGTGTAAGTCATGATGAACGATTAATAAGAAACCAAAAAGTGCCAAAGTATAAACCTTTTTCATCGTCGCTATTTCCTTCGCCCTTCTCCACATCCTTCTCGTCTTGTTTTTCCTTTTTAACCGAATCATCATCGCTGTTGGCCGAGATGATTGATGTACTCTAAGAAAGCGGAAACAAGGTTAATCCGGAAACCAATGAAACGATAAAAAACTAATCAAAAAATCGCACACACCTCTTCTAGTTGTTGTAACGTCCGCGTTGCCATATTCTCAACTTCATCTGAAGACGTTGACAATAGGTCATCGTCTTTAGAGCTTGATGAAGGAAGCATAGCGCCTTCTTGTTGAATACTAGACTGCCGTTCGTTGCTAACAAGACGTGTCTCAACTTTGACTGAACCGTTGGAAGACAACGAAACGACCGAATTGCGAGCCGACGACATTGTGGTGCTCATAGATTGAATGTGTGACCATTCAGCGCTACAGAACCACTACCACGATTCGCGAATGACACATAAAACCTTGGCAAAATAGTGGGATGTACTCTCGAATGTATGGGATTTTTTGGTCGATTTGGCTTGTGGCCGAGAAAAGCGAAGAAAACTCTCATCCTATCCTCCGGCTCGTTTAATGACGTCCCTATTCAGAAATGCAAAGGAAAACGGTTACAGTGCACACTCGCAGACACATATTGCAGAAGAAGAACTGGTCTGTTGACGGACTGGATGAGGATGCTCTCGATTGGAATGCAAGAGTTTTCCGTCCGGATGAGAAAATGCAATTTCCATTTTTAGGAAAGAGAGCTTGAAACTTTTATGCATAGACTAGGACGGTCTTTGGAGTAGAGTAGTTTCTTGGAAAAAGGTCAATGATACTTTTCGGTTAGAATAGTATATGTGGAGTGGGGGAAAAGAGGGGATTTTCTGTTTTAGGTTCTTATAGAAAAGAGTTTTGCAAGGTTTAAAAAAGGAAAAAAGATGATCAACTTGATAACGAGCCAGATTCAATTATCTTGGTTCCTTCCAGAGATATAAAAAATATGTCAACTAATAAATTGTTGGTAATTTTATTCAAAAATATTGTCAGTTAAAAAACTTGGATATCTTATGAATGAACCGAGAAAAATGAGTTCAAAGTGCATGTATAGGGTGGGCTTCTATGAGAGTTATTACGGAATATAAAGTCTCAATCGTTGTCAACTAGAGTCAAGTATTTTTGTTTCCTATGAAATATATCGAGATATAGGGTCCACAAAGACAGAAAGATTATCATAGTTTCAATAACATTTCAAGTTGAAAATTTGTGTTCTCACTTACAGAAACCAGGACGAATATAGTCAATCAAGGGGTTTTTAATTAAGGTTTAAAACATTTCAAATACGGAATAATGAAAAGCTATATCCTATCAAATATGTCAGTTTTGAGTGGTTCATCTCGCCAGAGACAAAATACCTTAATTTCCATCTTAATTTATATTTATATTGGAACACGACTGAATGATATGCAGGTTTTTTTTTGAAATATTCCACCTATGAATTTTCATCGGCTTGCTACAAAAGATAGAAAAATGTGGCTAACTGAAAGAATACCTCAAACGATATTTGCGGTTTGTTCATAGATCATCATGATGGTTAATGTACCGTATTTGCTCAAGTGGAAACCCACCCTTTACGTACACTTTCAGCTCAATGATCCCGGTTTTTTTGAAAGGTATCTTCAAATTTTGAATTGATAAATTATTCATCATAATATCACCAATATTTGTGTAGTTGTCATATTTTTGGAAATTTGGAAAAAAGCCCGGGCCGCGACAATTATGATCGGTAGTGAATTTAGAGTCTAGATAAAATTTTTGCTAGACACAATTTTGAGTTTTTATCTAAATGTTGAATCTCAATATATGTTTTAAATTTGTCTCATTTTTTCAGCGCGTTTTCATACAAACGTGGTTTTGTGCAATATAAAAATTTGTAGCGTTTAGTGACTATAACTTTTGCTATTTTTTCAGCTTCAGTCTTTCTGTTCCTCATCAAATGACAATGACGTGTCTTCATGATTCTATAACAATTGCCTTCTTGCTCACCAGTAGACATCAAGCGAGTTGTTTTGAAACATTCTCCCTGTCTCTTTCGATTCATTGAACTTTCATCAATTGTACTCTCTCATTTCCACTCTCTAAGACTTCCTACTTTGTTGTATTGTTTTTGTGTTTCCCACGCCTTTGTCTCCAGAATAACTTTCGAAGGAAAACGGAGAGGAAGAAGTGCCAAGTGGGATTTAACGAAACCCGAGCTAATTTTTCCCTTGCGATTCTTGAAAATCAACTGAGCAATTCCTTTGAACTCATCTTCAGCTTATGCTACTCTTTCTATTTTTTTTTCTTCCTTGTGGTAAACATCCCAACGTGCTCTTGTTTTTGCTACCTGAGAGTGCGGAAACGGGCCGTTCCGGTTGGAAAACGCATGGAAAGAGAAGGTGTGCGAAGGATGAAAACTTACGGGGCGCGAGTTGCAAAAACACATAACGCGTGAAGGATGTGTTTCATGTGTTAGTTGTGCGTTATGGAAAAAAGGATGTACACCAATTGAATCAACCTTGCGGGAGAGCTCAGGAAAAGTTGGAAGAAGTTTGAAAAATAAAATATGTACTATTTTCAAATGACTGAAGAGGAAATGGATAATGACGTTTTGCAGAATGTTTTTCCATGTGAACTTCTTCTGGATTTTTCACAACACAGAAAGAAAGTACCCTTATCCTCTTGAGTTGCTTCTTCCTAGCCTCATTAACTTATTCCCATCTTCTCATCCTTTCCCCGTCTTCTGCAGAGTAAGCAACACAGATCTTTCTCCTAAAAGGGCACTGCTACAACGTCTTGAAATTGTTATCCCATCACGCTATCACATCTCAAGGAAAGCAGGAAAAATAGACGAGAAAAGTAACTCCTCGACGGATTTGATGAATAAAACAGACTTTTTTCTTGACAGCGGAAAGGAAGCGTACCCTTTTTTTGTGCCGTCGTTTTTCTTTTTTCTTCTTGTTAAAAAAAGAAAGTTCTATTACGGATGCTGGTGACGGCATGGGTACAAAAGATGATGAGAATTAATTTTCCCAGTTGTGAGTTAGGTAAGTTCAGTCACAATTTTTGACAACTAATTGAGGGCACCGTACCAAATTAATGGTTTCGAAAAAATAGCAATGATTATCGGTTAGACTTGTTTTTTGTAGATGCTTAGATTCTTTTCACTACAGCGGCTCACTAGTGCTCGAGACTAAAAAGAAGAGCTACAGATTTTTGTGTGGCTTCAGAGTGGCCACCAAGCTAATCAACACATAATAAACTTGATATGTTATTGCCGTCTTAAAAAACATCTGGTTAGGATAGTGTATTGGATCAAAAAAGAGAAAGAGTAATAAAATAAGAAAATTGACTAACCTGATAATAAATCTATGCGTTGGCCTGAAAATTTGCCAATCAACTGTGCTGCTTCAAATATGCTTGGTGGTGTTGGCTTTTTGGGATTTCTCCTACTATCAGCCAGCTCGGCCATACGTTCTCTAATACTTCGTTTTCGACTCATCGATGATTCTGAGGGCGCGTGTAGACTTGATGTTGCGGATAGTGCCGAAAGTTTTCGGAAGGATCCGGCACTGGAACACTCGTCGAGCAGACAACTCCCAACGTCAAGATTCGACTCCATAATTATATAGGATTAGAAGAAGGTACAAGTAGAAAAGGAAAAGATTGATGATGATAGAAAAATATAGATAATATTAGAATACAGTACGATGTATGAATATCCTAGGATGTGCAATACTCTCTGCGTGGGGTGGGAGTTGTTGAACAGAAGGTGTCTAAAGATGAGTTATTGAGGCCTCTCCGCCCTGCGCTGTGCGACACTCTCGCGCGAGCACACGTTTCTTAGCGCTGAGGGGTGGAGCCGAATCGGCTAATGGCTCAATTCGCACCCCGAAAGCAATTGGCGCTTTTGCCGCAAAAAGACAAGAACGGATGTATAGGAAGCTGTTTTTCGGGGCAGTTGACTGACTAGAGGGACATAGGGCCTCTCACTCCGACTAATTAATTAACTTGTTGAATTTTCTGCCGCGGCGGCATTTCTCACTTCTAGCGCAGAACGGGATTCGAAGGAACTTCATTGAACATCATATTTTTTTCAAATCTGAACGGAAAAATCTCAACTTTTCGATCATTTTCTCTTTGACCCTTTTTGTTTTTTTTTTGAAAACAGAGAAAAACAAAAGAAAACAAGGTTTTGTGATTTATAAGATAATAACAGGCTTGTTGTTATTCTTATAATCCTAATCCTATAAGTGACAGAATTGCATATTTCGCCATATTTCGCCATATTCCGTACCACTGGTGGCAGATGGTCTGATCTTTTTAGTGACAGCTACTGAGTAGATCTGAATTGCAAATTTTTAAGAAATCTGGGAAATTGAGAAAATAGCTCAGATTTTTGAAAATTTTCAAATGGAAAAGATCCAAGCTTCAAAACTTTTTCTCATTTCCTTAATCCACCTGTCCTCTCTTTGGTTCCGGTTTCCGAATTGTGCACTTCTTCTCTCCACTACTACCGGTTGATACTGCACATTCTAATCAACAAAATGGACCTTTTTGAGTCCACTTCCCCTATGTTATCTAGAGCACCAACCCTACGAACTACTCTCATTTTATATTGCAGAGAAGAAAACGAAAGAAGTATTTCTCGCAAATGTTCTCACTGAAATTAGAAATTCTCATCACCACAACGCACATGACATGGTGGATTGAATAGTTTCAAATTTATGTGAACTGATTGAAAATTCTCGAAGAAAAAACTTTCTCTTTTGAAATTTGTTGTTAGCAATTGTAGGTACCCCGGGAAAAAAAGAAAAAGGAGCATCCAGGAAAAAAGGGGAACCATTATATCAAAATGAGGGTGCTTCTTTGTTTTTGAATTGCTTTTTCTGATGTCGAAATGTTCCCATTTTGAATCTTCGTCCTCCAGATCAAACACATATACATTTCTGGTTTAGTGTAACACACAGGAAAAACGCATTTCGAATGGAAATCGGACCCATTTTTTGCTTATTTCAGGATCTCAAATGTCTCTAACTCACCCGTCTCAAATCGCTATGTTTTCTGTTCTCAAAAAAAAACAACGAAGGAAGGGAGAAAATATGCAAAAAGTTAGAAGAGGCAACAGTCAGGTTCAAAATTTAGCAAAGCAAAAGGCACTTGGAATAGTTCTCCATACCGGAAATTCGGATAAATTGAGGGTGAAATATTTCCAACTTCCAAAAGAATTAAATTACCAAAATGAAAATCAAGGATTGAGTGTAGCTAAAGAGAAGTGTCTTCTTCTTCTTCTTCTCAAAATCGTTTCAAATACTTGGGGCGATAAGACAAAAGACACAAAAATAAAAATAAAAGGAAAAAACAATTTCCAAGTCTGGAAAAATTCAAATCCGGGTAAATATTTTCTTATTTTCTACAACAGTAATTCTTTCAAATGACGCTGATTTAGGCCAAAAAAGAAGTTGCAACTTTCTCAAAATTCTTTTCGAAAAAGAAACAATGAAACATGTGATGATTCTTCGTCTCATTTCCAATCTGGGCGACTTTGTGGACCCAAGGAATTAGTTTGTGGAGAGCGAAGAGGACCTATTATAAACTTTGAGAAAATATTAGAAGGGCTCCAAAAAAGAAGAGCAACAAAAAATTTTCAGTGAATGGAATTGGCATGTTTTTCTTATTAATAAGTCGAAAAAATTTTGAGGAATAATTTTTGAGGGAAAAAACGCTAACATTGTTCCTGGAACTAAATACTGATCGATAGGGAGTTTTAAGATAATGACTTATGCCCTTGCAAAAGGAAGAATGAACAGTGTCCCGTGGTAAAACAATAAACTGCCAAAAAAAGAGGCAATAATTCACAGCTCTCAAAAGAAGGAATGCAAGGAATCCTTGCTGCAATGAAAAAGTGGAACTAAGCAAGAAAAAAAAATCAGGAGACTTCTGAAGAGTTTTCCTAGAGGAGATTGATGTTTCAAAAAGAACGGGTACTTTTCCAAAAAAGAAGAAAAGTACGGGAATCCGCTTTTTGTTGGAATGGAACCGACTACTACATTCCAATTATTCCATCAATAAGATAAACGGGCTCTTGTTACAACTTGTTGACTAGGAATTTTTTTTTTTTGTTGAAAAATGTAGAGGTAGCTTTTTTCCCGACTTTTTCCAGGTGAAAAAATCTATTCAGGTTTTTCTAGGTGCATATTCTAAAAGTTCAAAGGAGCAGTGAATTCTTAATTCTTGATTGTTGGAAAAATAACCTTGTTTTTTTAAAGTGACATTTTACTTGGAACATGTGGCATTGTTGGAAAAAAAACATAATGATGGCAAACGTTCTAAAGCTGCGGAATTAATTATGGAACCATCAGAAATCGCTCATTTTCTGAGAACAGTTTGAATGAGAAAAAACGTTCGAAAATACTTTTTGGTTAATTTCAGAGCTTGAAAAGATCAATTTCTCTTTATTATCAAATACTGCTGTTAATTTTGTATTTTCTGGAGCTAATGGTACATTCTGAAATAATGTAAGACCTGTATTAGAAGAGACCCCACAATCTCAGTTTTGAGCTGAGTTATCTCCGCTCCTACGAAAGATATAAAAAACGTGTCAATTAATAAATAATTTGTGATATTATGACAAACAATTTGCTAGTCAACAAAATTTTGTTATTTTTTGAACTTTGAACGGGCGGAGAGCTCTTCTATTACAGAATTTAACCTTATTTCGTTTTTGACAAACTTACATTAGCAATTTTCTATTTACCAAATGAGGTGTGACAGCAGTTGACAATTCATCGAAAATAAAGTGGATTGAATATTTTGGATGAAGTGGAGTTATATTTTATAGATACGGTATAATTTTCCCGAATGAAAGAAAAATATATTCCGGTCCCATGGAAACAAATTAAAAGTTTCAAATTGCTTCCCATTTTCAAAATTTATTCCCATTTCGCACTAGTCGTCCATTTTTTGATCGCTTGTCAATATCGTCTTCTTGCATAACAAGTACGCGCACGCGTCAAAAACAACAAAAATAAGAACAAAGTAAAAATAAAAATGGAAGTGTGAGTTAGGAATAAAAAAACAAAACACACGAAAAGAAGAGTCCCATCACGGATTCTCATCCCAACATATGACGTGAATTTCGGAAAAGGTTGAGTGAGCAATTGAGTTATACATTTTCAAGAGAAGACTATTATTATCCTCCTTCTTGCCGTTTCCTTTTCAGGTTTTCATTGTTTTCTGAATGTTTGTTTTCCAGCTTTAACTCTTGTGAACACAAAACCTACTTCTCGCCATGAATCCCATTTTTCACTCCTTGCTCTACCAAAGCACTCACTTCCCAAACGCGGGGCTGATTAATGGTTTCCACTCGCCGGTGAAAAATTAAACCATTTGAGATTTGAACCAAGACAACCGGGATTTCTTTTTCTGATTTTTCTTTTTTTCTGGATTTCTTTAATTGAACATAGTATCGAAACGACTTACGTTTTTTGGGAGCTTTTCCCTTTTTCGGAAAATATCGGATATTCTCTGTTCGAATACTTGGAGCGTCTACTGTCATCGCAATTCTCGCATTGATCTGATATGTGTATAGTTATAGTTTTTCAAGAAATTTGGAAAGAACGGAAATGGCGAATCAAGGAACAAAAGAGTAAAGTTTGAAAGGAAGAGAGACCATAAAATGGACACAAAGGCACAAAGCAGAATTAACGAATATAAACATACCATCCTGGGTTGGGGAGTGGCTGCTAGTACGGAAAGACACAGGGAAGAGAATGGAGATGGTCCCGAGAAAGAGGTTCTTGTACCGGTTGTAGTTGATGTCGTCTGTTCCCCGGGTACACTACTACTTGGCGCCCAGTGTGGAGGTGAGTTGTGATGAGCCAACACCTCCGGATCAAATGTTGACGGTCTTCGTGAAGCCGCAGCATTTGGTTCTATCAGCTGCCTCATGGTGAGGAATCAGACGATGACAGTTAGAATATTAAGACGTGTGGTGAGAATCGAACCGAGATGAGGAGTCCAAGACTTTTTGTGGTAAGGCATAAAAGAAAAGAATTGACACATTGCTTGCGCTTATTTCCGGATCGTCCCCGGGGAGCGGCCCTCTCCGGTCGTGAAGAGGCTCAGGGCTCAAGGGCTCCACAGTCAGTGTACCACACTATCACGTCGTCGAAAAAAGGAGAAAGAGAAAAGGAGCATCGGCAAAAAAGGAAACATTCTTGTCATTCAGTCACAGACCCTCGAGTCGGCTTGTCTTCCACTCTATGACAAAACTCGACACCCTCATCCACTGCGGGCAAAAATAAGGACACATCATGGAGTAAGAGAGCAATTCGAGTGTGGACTAACTTTTTCTAAGTGGATGGCAAAAAAATTCCTTTGGAGAAGGATTTGAAGAGGTGAGATTTCGAGCAAAATCTATGGCAGGTATAGGTTAATTTTTTCTCTCTATTGTTTTTTTTTGCTGTTTTTAATTTTGAGAAAAAGTTCATGAATGAACGATTGTCTAGAGTTGAATTGTTTTGAAAGATTTTCAATAGTGTATTGAAAGCATACATGTGGATGGACGGGCCGGCCCGCTTGCCTCAAAACTTTCGGCCCGGCCCGCCTAGGACAACTTTTCGAAATTGTTATTTTTCGAATGTGCCAAAATATTTATAATGGCACAAATATTGATCTAAATGCATACAAACATCCGAAAAAGTCAATTTAATTGAATTTTTAGCAAAAGAAAAAATCAAACTTCATTAAGCCAAAGATGAAACTTTTTTTTCTAATTACGACTTCAAAACAGTTTATGTTGACAGTATCGGCCTCTAGTGTGGATGTTCATTCACTAAGAAGAAAAACCATTTTGAAAAATCATGATTCGCTCTAAGATTTCAAAATTTTCAAAAATCGGGCCGGCCATGGGTAATTTTCTCCGGCCCGGCCCGGCACGCTTTCAGAAATATCTCAGCCCGGCCCGGACCGCGGGCCGGCCATCTTTTCCACAAGTATGATTGAAAGACAAGAATCGGTAATTAGACTATTCGACTATTTTCAAAGTATTTCTATAAGAACAATTGAAAAAAAAAGAAAATAGCCGTAAAAACCGTAATAGGAGGACCTCCCTAACTGTTAGTTTCGAACCAACGTTTTTCAGTTTCTGTCAAAAATATCAAAAATTTGACAATTGATAAATTATTCAAATAAAAAATAATTTTTATCAGTCGACACATTTTTTGACATCTGAGAATTGAGATAATTAAACTCAAAATGCAAGTATAGGTATCTTCTATCAAAACTTTGACGGTGGGAAAACTCGGTTTCTATGCCAATTTCAAGATTATTTTTATTTGAAATTTCTCATATGTTGGGATAAGAATATGTGATAAGGTTCTTATCAAACAGTTGTCAGCTGATAAACTGTTTATCATTGAACCATGAGTTTTTTGTTTTTTAACAGATTTCAGATATCTTGCAAAGGAACCGAGAAAAATTAGCTCAAACTTGACAGCTTGGGGACCCTTCTAATACAGGTTTTACAGTTTTCTCAGCGTGGCACAAAAGGTATACGACGAAATTTTTGATCTAACTCGTAAAATTCAAATTTCGCTGAATTCTAAGATTCGGAGTGTTAAAATTATATTTCTAAGAAACTGCTAACTTTTTTTGGTCTATCTTGAAAAAAAATAGGCAAAACAAAAATCACTCGAAGAAATTTGTGCGTTTTGTGTTGATAATAGCATTTACACCAAGACGACTCGTTTCACAGTCAGTGGAAAAAAAAAGATAACTGGATCAGCATAGTGAAAAGAAGATCCCTCTAACATATGAACACACTACGATTCGATGTGCTAAATCTAGGGAAAAGTGAGTAGCGTCCGTCCTCTTCACATCCTTCCGATGCACCGAAAAATGTTTGATGAGTTAACCTGATAAAAATGAGTAAGGGATGAAGAAGTGCTTCTCCACTTTACACACAACACTTATACACACGGCTCGGAGGGGCTACCGCCTCCGAAGACGCTATCCGGAAATATGATCTTCTCCGACATTAATTATTTCAAATGGTTACGGATACTTGAAAGTGTTCCGTGAATGCTGTGACAAATTGCTCCGCACTGATGAGAAAAGAGGAAAGAAAATAATTTAGTGGGATGCGGTTTCTTATCATGTTTCCTTATTTTTTCGTCTACATCTCAAAAGCAAAAGAGAAGTGTGGTACTGATTGAATAAATCATGAGCTCGTGAGATTCTTTTGCTACTCTTCCTCTCCAAAAAATTACGATAAGTGAAGCGCTTCCAGAAAAAACATCATCAAGTAGCCTTTTTTGTTACTGGGAACGCGTAAGGAAAAACAGAGACTGACATTGCACCGGCTTAGAAACAAAACAAAACAAAACTAATTCGACATAAATCAGCGCATTTTGAAAAGAGTATTTTCTTCTGATGAGTCTTGAAACACATGGTGTCGTTGTCTCGTTTTCCGGAACACGCAAAACATATGTTTGAGACACTGTTGGGGGACGCCACGGAAAGAATCACAGTTCATCGTGCTCTACTGAATTCCATCTGCTTTTTCTCCGGTCTCCTTCCACCGGAAAAGAAGAAAATCTACATATTTATGAGCAGGATGCCCTATTTGGGGAGGAGAGGATGGCATATGAAAAATAGTCAAGTCACCTTTTGAGGTCTCAAAATCTGGCACATCAGATAGATGGGAAGATGATGGGACGATGAAATTGGAATGTTTTGGGAAAAAAAGAAAGTGTATAGATTTTTTTAAAACGTAAAAGGTTTTCGGAAAAAAATTCCAAAGCTCGGAAGGTCAGGAGCAAAAAATAATGCTATTCTGAGAAGATAACCTTGTTTAGGTTTTTTTTCGGAAAGGCCCAAAACAACTATTTTGACCCTAAAAAAGCAGTTCAAAAAGAAAAAGAGTACCCAAAAGAAGTTTCAGTGTTCAAGGATTTTAGCAGAATGGTTTTACTTTGTTCTGAAAAAAATTAACAAAGTTTCTGAATTTCCAGCTACTGGGTGATTAGGGAAAAAAACTTTGAAAACAAAATTTGCTTACTAAGTAAATTTTTTGGGCTTAAAAATATTTCCAATGGTATTATTGTTTTTCTTCGATTTGTATTTTTTGAAACTGGAACAAGAAACAACTCGGAAAGGGATCTAAACGTTAGGATAAGTTTTCAATAAGCTTCTAAAAGGGAACTAAATTTTTTTATCAAATGTCTCTGAAGCAGAAATACATTATTTTCCATTTTGGGTGGCGCTCCGAAGCACCCGCTCCTAAATCCTCTTTCATATCAGGAAAAACCGAAGCGCATGTTGAAAACCAAATATTGTTGGCGCTCCAAAAAAAAGAAGGAAACGGAAAACAAGAAACAAAGATTATGAGAGGGTAAGTAGCTGGCCGAATCAGCCATGTTCCATGTGCGATGATGCTGCCCACTGGACCCAGGGTGAACAAATTGCAAAAGTTGGTGTTGATAGTGTGGTGGACTGAGAGGAAAAATGAAGTGGATTTGTGTTTGGTTTGTAGAAATGAGCGTAGTGGAAATGGAAGTGAGTGCGGAGGGGTGGTAGAAAGGAAAGTAATCGAATCTGTACACTGACTTAATTCACTTATGCTTTTTCTGGTAGCGAAGAAAGCAAAGTAGGAAAGTAAAAAGAAGAAAGAAGCATCCTCTCAAAATTTTGGACCACACCGGTGTTAGAAAAATTCAAAAAATAAAAATATAGAGAAAAAACTAAACAACCCAGTCTCGAATAAAAAAAAACAGATGAATACTCCAAAAAAGGACAGAATGGGTGGAAGGATGAGAGCGAGAGAAGGTCCAACCCAGAGACAACGATCAAATCCTTTACGCTTCGGCAGTTCAAAGTGGAGGATGAACACTCGGTTATTCTTGTTCTAGAGCAAGAATCCTAACCATCATTTTGACATTTTACGCATAGTTGTGATTTACATTGTAAGGCCAATTTGTTAACTTACTTGCTCTTAAAGAGGCTAATTAGATAGGTAGGATGAGTTTTTATAAAATTCATTCAAGTGAGCATCGAGCACTGATGATGATTCTAAACTTAAAAAATTGAACATTCTTCGAAAACTTGAAAAGTTATAAGATAATTCGTATGCTAGTATATCACTAAATCCTAATTTGAGGGTTTTCGAAGACAAATTTTCCCACAAGTGCTACACACCTTTTTCTTGAGCACCAAATGGTCATTGGTGCTCACTTATCTATTTCCTGCTATTTTCTTAGCACAGGGTGGTGGGTGGTAGACACCTCAGTTCGGAGAAAGTGAAGAAAGTGTCAGGGCCTCTTAAGAAAAGAATCATTATGAAAATGGGAGGAAAAAATGAGACTTAAGAAGGATATTTGGACAGCAAAGGGGGGTTCTTTGGTTGATTGACTTTGGTTGCTGACTGCAGACGACTGACTGACGGCTCGTAAGTTCTAGAAGATATGAACGCCCCTCAACCCCATAACAAGGTACAATTGGGTTATGAAGGATCTATGGAAAAATGGAATTGTGAGGAAAAATGTGACGAGGAGAAGTCAATCCATAACATGGAAATGGAAACATTTTTCGGAGGGATGTGTGACCCCTTCCAAAATTTTCTCCAACCCCCCCCCCCCCTGATTCAGTTTCAACAGGACTCTTCACACACAGACACTAGAAACACCACAAATTCAATCATCGGGCGTCGCTTGCTCCTCCTCGACTCACACTTTTTTGACCCCGAAATCATCAAAAAATGACAACAAATTTTTTGGAGAATTTTTTTTTGGCTGCTCCTTGGGTTTCGTGACCCCGATTTTTGACATGGAGTTGTCATCTCTAGTTGGCATATCCATCAATGTAAGATATTCTTGAGAACAAAGAGGATAAAGTTCGTTTAAGAATAGAAAAAAAAGTGCAAAGATGAGCAATGACTGGCATGAGGATTTAACATGAGGAATCAAGAAACTAAAAAAATTAAGGAATGAATTTCTGAAGAAAGCAAATTCAATAAAACTAGGAAACAAATGCAAACAAGCGGTGGACCTTAGAAGTCTCTCCTGCGGAAGACAACATTTCCGTTCCGACACTATCAGATTTCTCAATATTTTCTCCATTTGTCGTCTTTTCATACATTGTCAAGACAAAAATCCCAACTATCTTCACATGAGGCATAAAAATCCGATTGGTCCTTTTTGAATTATTCATTCAATGAATTGCATACGGAAGTTAGCAGATACAATGAAGAAAAACGAAGCGAAGGTGGTGGCGGTTGGTGTCCATCTATTGGCCAATGACGTGCGGATGACAATAAGAATTCTAGATGATAAATGAGAAACCAAGTAGAACAAATTAATGAAAATATGAAACATCAGGCGGATTGAGTGAATTTTTTAAAAACCTGTGAGGGATTCTTGAAGTTTCAAAGCATAATGTTCCAGTTTCCAGTGTATTCTCGAAGCAAAAAGAATGTTACAAAGTGTTTTTCTTTTTATATCCCCCGTGAAAATCATAAAATCCAGACCACAAAATTGTTTTTCTTCCAAATGCAACGTGTGTTTTTTTTATTTCTCCACTGAGCAATCTCAATGATTCTTGAAGTTTGGCAAAACAAATACCGTAAACTCTCTAATCGAAGGCCACCTGCGCTTTGAGATCAATTATCTTAATTTCTATAAGAGGTACTAAAAATCTGTAAACTGATATAATTTTGATGATATTATGACATTTCATCAATTGACAGATTTTCAATACCTCTTTTAGAAATTAAGATAAGAAATTACGATAAAAAACTATACCTGGGTATGAAAAATCAAAAGTTCAAATCTTTATTTCCCAGTGTGGTAAAACACTTCCTTCAAAAACTATTTCCTTCATATTATTTATGCTCAATTGCTCCTGAACTAATATTAAACCTGCACGTTCACATTTTCTGTGTTCTGATCAATACCTTCACACTGATAATTTCTACCGTTGCCCACAACCAGAACTAACCTCCAAAAACCTCGTTTCCATTTTGAATGGCATAAGTCTTCGCGGTGTACTTGTTCAAATCGCCCCCCTTGAACTCGCTCATGACCGATTTGTTGTCACGGGTCCGCTTCTTGGTCATGAAAACCTGAAAAATGCAAAGTTAGAACTATTCCAGAGATCACAAGTTATTCCATTGTAACATGAACAGAGTATATTTGGGTTTGTGAAACTTAATGCAATTTGAAATGATTTATATGTTTTGAAAGTGCTAAAAGTGCTACTGTAACTGTGTACCACCAAACGGACAATAAAATTTGAGAAAGGTGAGTTGAGGTGGTTATCGAAAAGGGAAAAGGATTTTTAAGTCAAATCCGTTAGTGGAGAAGTATTATTTTATAGATAGGACAGATCTGCATCAGGCACATACTACCGGCTCAAATCCGTGCTGCTCCTGGAACATGCGGAGACGGAAGGATTCATGCGCCGATTTAAACTGTCGAACTGCTCGAATCGCCGGATTCTCTGCGTGCTCATGGCTGCCGTGTCCTAGTTCAATGTCTCCCGCTGCTGAAGTTGTTGGTTTCCGTTTATCCGAACTTGTACTGAACGAGCTGACATGTTGATAATCGAAAAATACCAAATTGATAAAATTGTAACCTTACCGGAATAGAGTTTTTTTGAAAGAGTCTCTAAACGAGTCTCGATGGTCTTTGGAAACTGGTGTTCCAGGTGGCGATGAACTTTTTGACGTAGACGGCTTTTTCATTCTTAGTCTAAATGTAGAAGATTCAAATGATTTGCAAAACAAATTAGCTAAATGAAACTATGCCGGGGCACGAATCTCGATTCGAAAATCTTTTTTAAGGCTTCTCGGCGTTTCCAAAGAATGTTTTAGTAGCAGGCACATGATAAACTACCAACCCTTGGAGTGCCGAATCAAGTGGTGATAACGTTGATTCTCCTCGTCCGGAAGCCGCTGGCGATGTAGGAACAGATTGAGGTTTGAGCTTATGCTTTTCCGCCTGAATGTCTCGAAATTAGGAGATCATTCAAGAGTCGCGTACCTTTATTTTGGAAGACACCCATGAAGAGCTGTCTCCTGCTGCTGTCCATGACATTTTTTATGAAACGTCTGGTTGAATCGAAAATTTGAGTATAGAGATAAAGGGGTGAAAACAGACAAATATGAAGATTTCGAAAAGGAGAGTATGAGGCAGAGGGAAGATTTCCGAATAGGCTCCTCTTCTCCCCTGGATTTGGTTGGATTACAATTGGACTAGTGCAATACGATCGCAAACAAAACTGGACTTGAATTTAGTGAGCTGTTGGTGGCGGCGGTCGGGTGATATCCGCTATAAATCGGAAGCGCGTTTGGAGAAAAAACTACAAAAGAGATTATGGGGAGGAAATGAATTCTAGAAATTTCTATAGAGAAGGGAATTATATTATCAGCCCTACACAATCGGAAATTATGCGTAATATACATAGGAAAAAGGAATGAAACTAAGTGCTATTAAACTTATGACTACACAAATCAATAATTGTAGTCTAAGACACCATAGTCTTCCTAGAAATAAGAAAAATGAACTATGCCGCGCATGGCGAAGATTATCGGTCTCTAGCAATCCATTTCTGCTAATGCCGCCACTATGCCATATATATCTATCCCTCTCTCTTCTTCTGCCATTCTCTTCTTTCGGATTCATGGGGTGATAATCCAGATTTGATACAACAAGAAGCACACACACACGAGCCGCACTCTCGTCTCACTCGCCAATAGAATGTGTTAATCCGTTGCCGACGACAACTACGCGTGATAAGGATCATACTTCGATTCACATCGCGAAAACGACGTTGAATTTCATCCCAAAGTCACAAATTTCTACGAAATTTGTACACAATATGTCTAGTTGAAGACGTCGTCAAAATCGAAGACAAATGAATGTGTGTTTTGTGAAAGAATAAATAATACAAGAAAAAACACCGATACAAAGAAAGCTTCCTATTTTGAGCAATAAACCAACTGGAGTCCCAGGACCGTGTGTTTGTACTCATTAATGAGAACGAGAAAAGAATAGAATTTTGAAATTCCAGTAGTAGTTTGCCGACAACAATATAATGTGGTCCTGAACACAAATTAATGTGCGAACAAGTGCGATACAATTGTAGTAATGGTCAGTAGGAAAAACATGTGTAATATAAATGAGAAAACAAGGAAAACGATTGAATATATTAAAACTCAAAAAATAATTCGAAAAAACGGTTTCAAAATAGAATAATAAAAAATTTCACGATTATATCATAAATCGTATTTTCACCCAATTTGTTAATAACTCACCGGCTCAAATCCCGAACCTGACTGTGCAGCAGGAGGTCCTCCAGCCGGACCATGTTGCTCTTGGAGCATCCGAAGACGGAACGAAGCGTGACCATTACGAAAACGTTTAGGTTGTTGAACAGGTGGTGGTCCTCCACTCATAATATCTTCTTCGCCAGAGAGAGCGACGAGCTGAAAACTTTGGGTTACTGTAGCAAGTGAAATAAAAGGAAAAACTGCAATATTGAGAATAAAAGAAGGAACAAAGGTGTGATGTTTGTTTTGATGGATAACATACACAGCACAACAGTGCAATATGCTAAATACAAATTACTGATTTCACAAACAATTGCATGACCAAAGATGTAACAACATTCTCAAAACAAATACAAAATCCTTCGAAACTGAAAAAAGCTTATCAAGAATTCCTAGAACTTCGTAGCAGAGCTTTGCCAGCGTTCCAGTCTGGATTTGAATTTTATAATCGAATGAAGCATTATGTTTTCAGTCTCGGAGCAAATCCTTGTCGCCTCAGAAAGTGCACATTGTCAGAACTTGGTTGATATCAACGAAGACCACGAAAAAGGATTATATCGGTATAGAAAAGAATAGAAGATATTGAAGAAAAAAGAAAGAATACGAATATGGTGTAAGTACGACGTCATATATTCCAAACCACACCTTTTCCACAAAACAAATTCACTTACAAAAACCTCAAGACAAATAGCAATACCTTTCGACCGGGTTTTCGCGGGCAAGCCGTAGTCGTTTTCGCTTCATCCTCATTCGTCGTGCTCAACTTTCGAACATGCAAATGAGACGGTGAGCTCGGTGGTGAAGTCATTCTGGGATTTCAATTTGTTTTTTGTTGTTTTGTGTTGTCTTTTTTTTACAAAGCCAAGTAGCGTATGGGAAGACAATGTGAAGGAAGAAAATGGGAAAATGAAGAAAAAAATAGAAAAAAGTGGGAGGAGAAAAAATGGGAATGAGAATTTGTTTTTTGGTCCGTTTTAAAGGTACCACTAAAATCTCAGTTCATCTCGATTGAAACTACTGTAGTCATTGATTGGTAACGCCCAGTTTTTAGTTATCATTTTCAGTTTTTCAGTCTAAAATTCAAAAATGAAGAAACAGCAGTGAAGCTTTTAATCCCAAGAAAAAAATTGCGAGATGCGGAAAAATGTGTCAAATGAGAAGTTATGGCATTTCCGAAGAGTGGGCAGGATGCTTTAAAAACAGACCAGTGTCGCCGTTGCCATATCGATTCCAGGCAAGATTAATCCTCACTCGCTCTCTATCTCACTCTCACACGTCGCACATCACACAAGCACTCGTTAATTTTTTACGGAAGTGTTGGGATTGGAGGAAAAAAACTTTATTTTCTGAATGTAAGATAAGGAGTTTTCAAAGAATTTCGAAAAACTGAATAGACACTGATTATGTAGAGTGAAGAGAATTCAGGTTTTTTTTTGGAGGATAGCATGTTCATCTACAATTAGCAAGTCGAGAGGAGCGAAGAACACAAAATTGGTGAAACACAAAGAATGAAAAAACCAAAAAACTTTCGTCATGTACGTTCATCTGATGTTTCTCAAATTTCAACTCAACACTGCCTCATAAACGTCATCAGTCAGTGAAAACTACAAATTTGTGTGTATGTGCCAAACGGACTTTCGGGATTTCTATCTCAACCGGAATTGGCTTATTTCCTATGATCTTGTGATATGATAATAGAGGCGCTGATAGCGGAGCAACGAGAATTCTTCTCACACTTGTTGAGAAATCGAGGGGTGTCCTTGATAGGCTTTGAAAATAAAATGTGAAAGATTTATCGTTGTGATTCATCGGAAAGCCAGAAGATGTAGAACATAATCTTCAAGTGTATCTTCTTCCCCAGTCTGATCTTTTATCAACTTCTACATAAAAAAATTATCACTTAACCCGGCTTCGAAATTTAAAAGAAATTGTAATAAGCACAGAAACAAAAACAGAAACCACTAAACACTCATTAATTGTCGAGATTCTTTGCACAAATCTTTATTTTTTGAGGATTAATGAAAATTTATATCTAAAAAGCTAAATAAATTTCCAAGAAAGATGAAAGCGCCGGATAAGGCTCTCGACTATCAATTGATGTCAGATTAGGAGGAGAAGAAGAATCGGAAAAGTTGTGGTTAAAACATGAGAAATACAGAAAATAACAGATTATGGTTATTTGTTAGGTTGTCGAGGTCATGCTAGGAAAAATGAGTTAATCTGACATGCATCAAATGTGTTTTGTTCCAATCCATTCCCACTAAATCTTCTTTTCTCTTGAAAAAATTTTGGTGCAGAAGAGCTTAAGCAAATTGAGTACATTTATCCTTCCGATTGAGGAGAAACGTGTGTTTTGGCAAACTACCGCCGCCCGACAAAAAGTGCAACATCTGCGGCACATGCGTCGAAAGGCTTCGGAGCCAAATGTACATAAGGTTCATGAGTTTGAATGAGAGTAGGAAATGGAATGGAAGAACAATGAAAGAGTAAAACTGCAAATTACGTCTGCTAGGTTTGGAGAAAATATAGAATGTCACAGAACAAAAAAACTAATTATGTTTGAAAATCGCATCGAACTTGATTCCAATTTCCTGCTATTGGCTTCATCTCAAACGTTGAGACAATTGGATGAGCCTGTTGGTAATACGATGCTCTACAAAATCAAAATTCAGAATTTTAAGCTTTGATTGCATACATATTGAAAATATTGAAAATGAGAATTTCCGTTGAATTGTTGAAATTTGAAAAAATTATGACAAATAGGTGGTTCCAGTGGATTCAATGATTTTAATTGTTTTTTCGAACGACAGGATTGCGAAAACAGAAAAAAACCTAGTTCTAACACGATGAATTTTTCAGGACGTGAAATAAATGCCTTTGGATCTGAAAATTTTAAATATCGTAAAAGAAAACGATGAACTAAAAACCTGAAAAATGAACTACCAAGCTATCGGTGCCTATACACTATAAAAAACACGAAAAATTGATTCTAAAAGCGTCCCCAAAAAATCGTCGTATTTTGTTGGAAAGCACAATTAGCATTTTTTCCGTTAAAGCCAGAAGAGAAACTAATTCATGAATTTTCTGAAATAGTTTCACAACAGTTAGAGAAAGATTCAACTGCATACGACACAGTATTGGTAAATTTGTAAAAACTTCTTGCCTGGAACAGAACACTATATTCTTTAAACCTGCCCTGCTAATGTAAAAAACCAACCAGAAAAACACTCATTGACCGGGACACAAAAGCGAAAAAAACTTTGGAGAAGAAAAAAACGGCCGAACCACATTTTTTGTTGCTACCGGATTTTTCGTTCAATGCCGTTTCTTTGTTTTCCGAGCGTCTTTCATTTATTTGGCTCTTTTTTTTCTGCATCGAACCTCGAGACATTTTTTCTACTGACTAGTGAAGTTTTAAATGAAATCTCAGCGAAAATGATATTTATGAAGTTTAGAACTGTTTATGCCAACTTTTGAATTTTGAAGAGCATGTGTGTTTCCAGCTCAACCTGTGATTTTGGGACGATTCACTGTGAAAAAATGAAAATGAATACTCAAACATTTCATTAACAAACAGAGGATAATATTTTTCAAATAAAAAAACAAATAAATTGTATTATCAGAGACTGAAATCGAAACTCCATCTTTCATCTTGTGGTGATGTTGAACGGATACTTTACAAATGATCAGGAACCTGTATTTGATTTTCATTCAAAATTGTCTATTTTTACTAGAATTAACTGAACTATATTTGCTAGAATGTACAAAGCAATTTAAAAAGCTTATTTAGAGTTGATTTTCTATTGTTTTTTTTTGAAGTACCGGTATGCAATTATTCAGTTTTCAATCCTAAAGAGGCATATACAAACAAAACTTTAGGGAAATTAAATTTATTAATGTTTTCCACCTTTAACAAAAACTGTTTTTTTTTCAAATTTTGTTACTTTCTGGCTTAATTTACTTTTTTCAATGTGCTTTTTCACAGTTTTTGAATGTGATGAGTTTTGTAGTATATTTTTCTGTTCGCATATTTTTGTTAATCGAAAGGAAAACTACCAATTTCATATTTCCTTTTTCATTTTTTTAAAATTCAATTCAAAACTTTTAGATGTTATGAGAGAAGTGTTTCTTATTATAATAAATTTTTAGTTAATTTTCTTGATTGTATACTCTTTCAAAAAAATTTTCTTATGTGTAAATGTTTCATTCATTTCCCAATTGTTTTTTTTTTTCGAAATAAAAGTTCTTATAAATAACCACCTGCTCTTTGAATCAATAATTTGTTTAGATGTGTCTCCATATGGTTTACCTCTTTTTCTCTATTTCTCCATCTTCCGCCTTCTCTCTCATCTGTTCCGAAGAATGTCTCTCACGTCACTATGACAACAGCGCACTGCGTCGCTTATTAAGCAAGTGCTCTTCCACCCACACATCTCCTTTTCTGTTTTGTTTATCGGCTGTTGCCGGTTTTCTGTCGGTTAAAAATGACTCTGCTTCTGAATGCAATGGCAAACTATAATGAAAAGACGATATCCAAATTGTACATGTGTGTTTTTCGGAAGGTATGTTTTATTCATCTGCTTTTTTCAAAATTGTTTTCTTTTCAGTTCAATATGGGTCTTCCCGAAAACGCACAACTTCATTTTTCGGAATGGAATCACAACAGTAATTATATTGCGTGTGGAGGGGCATTGGGCACATTGAGAGTCGTCAAAATAAGTTTAGACGCCACGGAACCAAAACAGCATCCTAGCAACACTGTGTTGAACGTCAATCAGACCTTGGAAGGGCATCAAGGTAATGGTGGGTACTAGTGTTGTGCGAAAGTAACGTAAACTAGTTAGACAAAAGTTTGAAAATCAAATTTCTACCAGTAGGCAAGCTCTTTTTCTCAGCTACTGTCATGAATGCGACATGGAACGAGAACAACCAAAAACTGACCACGAGCGACACCTCTGGTCTTATAATCGTTTGGGGATTGTTCAATGAGCAATGGGTCGAGGAAATGATCAATAATAGGTTGGCTCCAATTGTTAAAACGTTTGATAACAATGAGAAATATTCCAGAAATAAAAGTGTCGTCGTTGGAATATGCTGGAATTGCGACGGAACAAAAATCGCGATAGCATATGCCGACGGAAATGTGATAGTTGGCACACTGGAGGGCAACCGCATATGGAACAAAGAGTTGGAGATAACTTTGGCGTCTTGTGAAGTGAGATAGTGGAGGACAGAGTAGAGAAAAACAATTTTAATCAATTTTCAGTGGGCGCCCGATGGCGACATGCTCATATTTGGCACTGCAGAAGGAAAAGTGTGCGTGTTTGATGAAAATGGAAATCACTATGTGAGTGTTGTCTTATTTTTCTCTATATTTTACTGATGATTTTAAGTTGGATATCACAATGCACTGTTTGGAAAGCGAGGATTTGGAGCAAGCATTGGCAAAGAGTAAGGGGCTTTGATATCAAAAATATTAAGCTTGAAATTCCAGAAGAGAACCAAAAAGAGGAAATCGTTTGCATGAAATACTGGAGTCCAACTTTAAAATCCAAAGCAATTATGGATGAGTTGGAAAGAGAATGGGAAAGAGAATTGGAAAAAGAGAAGGAGGTCACTGGCACTGATGTGTTCACTAATTATCCCAGAAAACCAGCCAAGGAGTATGTGGAGCCGGAACGGAGCCCGGAGCCTTACCAGCCAGTACCACCGGATCGTCCGCGATTTATGGTCGCGTATGCAAGAGGAATGATTCAATTGATGAGAAATTTAGCCGATCCAGGTATAATCTTCTTACTTTTATGTAGTTTCATATTTATTTTGAACTATCTAAATCTAATGTAGCCAAAGTGTTTTTAACGGATCTGACGAGGCTAGCTTTCTAAAACGTTGAAAAGACAAAATTAAAAAAGGGCTTCAATGTTTTTGTATAGTGGCGATGAGCTGTTCTGCTCAACTCTCTCTCTAGAAAAAACGTTGCTATGTTACTATTAGCATTTAAAAATTTAACGCACCTGCTCTATGCTTGATTTTTAGAGCCGATCGTTGTTCGTCTCACAAACGTGCGCATCACTGGCGCTAAATGGTCACCCAACGGAGCGTTCATTGCAATTTGTGGGTCTGAAGCTGATAAAGACGATCCACGTCATTCGAATATTCACTTCTTATCTGCTTATGGACATGTAACAGACACTTTCAGATTATAATTGTTTTAATTTGATTTTTTTAGAAAGTTGGATTTTTCCAACACTTTGAAACTAGAATCACTGGAATCTCCTGGGAGTCTACTGGCCTCAGAATGTCAATTGCTGCTGATGGGAATCTATTCATCGGTCATATTCGACCAGAGTTTAAGGTAAAAATTGATAAGCGCAATTTCAAAAATAGTACAAACGTCATACTGAAATTTATAAATCGTATATTTCTTTCATTATGAAATTATATAAACGAATAATTCAGTGGGGCGCAATGGAAGAGACGATTGTCTACGCATATCAAAAGGAAGAGTTGTATCAGTATGGAATCATGTTCTATGATTACGCAGTAAGATAGTTATTGGAGTAATATGCATTCTTAAAATTTTGTATACAGATTGATGAAAGAACTATCAAAACTCTCACCTATTTCGAGCATATGGCATTCTTCAAAGACCACTGTGTTTTAATCAATCGTCAGGAGGAACCAGGAATACCAACGGTACACTTTTTATTTGTTGGAACACCATGATTTTATTTTTTAGTACTTCTGTCAACTCTGCAACAACATTGGCACTTCACTAGACTACAGTGTAACAACTGTGAAGCCGATGTTTGTATGTGTCAACGGAATGTGTGCAGTGATTGCCTGCGAGGATCGTTACTTCATTTGGCATTTTGTACTTCCAAAAACCAACACGGTTCAGGCTGGAATTCATATTCCAGGAAAATCTGGTAAGCTAAGTAAAAAACTATCACTGTCAAATATGTGTTTTCAGCCGAGTATCTTCTTGAAGAACAACAAAGAGCAATTGAGTATGGAACTAAACGTTTGGTAGGTCGTAAAATCAATTTGTATTTTCAAAAAACTTATTTCTTCAGTTGGGTAGCAGTGATACGATTTGTGCAATTTGTATTGGCGACACGTTCTTTTTGATGGTGAATATTAATGTAATGAACAGAGAAAAAAAAATCATTGAATTTTAGGCCCTTGAAGCTGGTGGCATCTATAGAGTAAACCTCTCGGATGGTGTTATCACTACAAGTTATCCGGTTTCTGCAAGTGTGGATTCTATGAAAATAAATTGCGATTATACACGACTCGCAGTTGTGAAGCTTGTGGAGCGTGAGTTGCAAAAAAATTGCTCTTTTTTATGTTATGGGTTCCAGAAACTCCATTCTCCATGATAATATTCGATTTTGCTGGTGATGAGCTAAGAAAAACGTATTCCTGCGAGAAGAAAGATGTCTGGGATTATAGCTGGGACCACGTATGTTCACAAGGAAATCTTCTTTTCTTAATGAAAATAAATTCAGAACGACCCGGCTCTTCTCGCATTCAAAGACAAACATAAACTGTTCATTTGCGATGGTAGCTCAATTTTCGAGCAATCAACAATTACTGGTGGTATCGTTTGTTTCCGAAATTTGGTTGTGACCACTGTGAATCTGGAGAGAATGCTTATTACACCTGAAAATCCAGTGAAGTCTTGTGTACAAGAAGTGATGATTAGAGCCAAACAGGAAGTCACCAATCTTTTGAATGCGATGAAATTGGATGAAGCTATTGACTATGCAGAGAGAAGTCCTCATGCAGAATTATGGGCCATGATTTCTGCATATGCAGTTTTCAAGCATAAATTCGACTGTGCAGAGCACGCATTTGTGAAACTCGGCGACTATGCTGGAGTGCAATTTGTAAAGAAAGTTAGAACGATTCCATCGAACGATTTAAGAAACGCCGAAATTTTTGCATGGAGAGATCAGTTGGAAGAAGCTAAAGCGCTTTTCATGCAATGTGATAGAAAGTAAGTTAACATTATCCTTATAGTTTAATTAAAATAGTGTCATTTCAGAGACTTGGCCATCGAAATGTATCGCAAACTTGGGGACTATAACGCAATTTATGAGATGATAAGACACGATGAGACTGTTGACGAGGAGTTGCAGCATGAAGTGTACAAAGAGATCGGACGACATAACTACGAAAATATGGAATGGGACGAAGCTGGAAAATGGTTCTCATTGTGCAACGAAATGGCTCTTCATATTGATTGTTTGATCAGAGGTAATAACTTCGGAGAACTTGAGGTGCTTGCAAGATCTCTGGAAGATGACAGTGAATTTATGGAGGTGAGACACTCTATACTTTTTAATTTGATAGTTTTTTTTTCTCATTTCAGATTATTGGAGACGCATTTACTACTCGTGGTATGTGTGACCAAGCTGTTGAATGCTTTCTGAGACAGAATAATCCAAAGAAAGCTCTAAATACTTGTATGCAATTGAACCAATGGCACAAAGCACAATTTATCGCCGATGCAAACCACATGGAGAATGTTGAAGGATTGTTGGGAAGATATGCAGTTGAGATGAAAGCAGGTATACATTTTTCTTCATCTCTTGATGACTTTTGAATACTTCGAAGTGTTTCCAGAAAGCGACGAAAAGTCTATCAACGCACTTTCTCTCTACATGCGAGCCGGAAGATACTTGGACGCCGCGAAAATTGCGTTCGATGCAAGTTTCTGCACTCAATTTTTTCATAGACTTCTCTCTAAATTTCTTTTATTCAGATTGCAAACGACAGAAAAGACAAGTACGTGCCGTATGAAGAGTTGAAGCAGTGCTATGTGCTTGGAGCGATTCTAGTGGAGAATCATCGGCAGACAATTAAAGAATTGAAAAAAATTGATGTGAGTTTTTTTGAAACGGTGGTAAATGAATTCAACAATTATTTCAGAAGCACAACATTTTAGAAGACGCGTTAGATGATGAATCTGGACTAACTGCAGAACAATCTAGAATCATGGAGAACACTTGGCGAGGAGCAGAGGCTTTTCATTTTATGATGCTCGCACAGGGACACTTTTTTGATAGTTAGCACCGGAAATGTGTGTTTTCATGCTCTCGATCTTCTTTCAGACCGAATTGAGGATGCACTTCAGACATCTGTCATACTATCCGACTATGAAGAATTTCTTGACCCCGCTGAAGTTTATTCAATGATCGGTGAGTTTTGTTTCTTTCGTCTTTTTAAGTTTGAAGTATTTTAGCATTGGCTGCTGCCAACGTTCACCAGTTTGGAATTTGTTCAAAAGCTATGATGCGTCTGGAGGCATTTGAAGAGTTCGATGAGGAAGAGAGGACAGAAATGCAGAATTTATCTTTTAGATTATTCTCAGAGTAAGACAAATTGGAAGTGAAATTTGGTGGGATGCAATGAAAATATTCAGATATCCACCAGTGAATCCAAATGGCGCTAAAATTACCTGCACAGCTTGTGAAGCAAGAATCGACCCATACGATTTACAGTGTCCAGATTGCCATACAAAGGTATTGTAATATTTTTGCATTATAATGAAACCAACATTTTTAGTTCCCTGTTTGCATCGCTTCAGGAAGACTGATTCTGGATCACGTCTTCTGGCTATGTCCAAGATGCAAACACCGCGCCCACCAGCACGAAATAATGAAATACAGCTACTGTCCGTTGTGTCATGATACCGAATCGTTTAAATCAAACTAGCTACTCAAGACATTTCTTACTTTATTTTTGAAAAAAAAGTTTAAAGAAAAATAAATAAATTTATACACGTAAACAATGAAAGCACAGTTATGTTCAATCTGAAAGTTGAGTTTCGAAAAATAAAAAAATTCAAAAAGTGAAAAAATAACTCAAGTCCTCACAAAAAACGCGGCTATCAGTGAAAAAGCAAAAAATGGAAGTTGCGCACAATTTCGTAATTTTCGTTGCACGGTTTTTGTTTTCTGCCACCCAGTCATTCCTTTTTGGTTTAGCCAATCTTTGCAACTTTTTGGCAACTTGCCGATTGTATTCGTCTGGTCCAATAGTTCCAAAATTGTACTGAAAAACACAAATAAAGTTGGTTTTCGAGAAGGAAATCTCAAAAAACTCGCTGTGATGTTTGATGGTTGAGTTTTACAAGGAACCGAGCCGCTGAAGACCCACAAAAGTCGTAGTTCTCATTGACAAAGCATTTGTCGTAGTCGTAAACGCTTCTGGAATAAGAATATGCAAAACGGCAAACCTTTTGAGTTTTTTTTTTGGCCTACTTGCATAAACTATCCAGTGACTCTTGAATTCCAGTGGGACCACCTTGAAGGAGCTGGAGAACCTCGGATTGCAAAAATGTGGCGAGGTTTTCGCATCTTGTAGATATTTGATGGCCGTAATCTGACCAACATGGCACAATGTTTACACGGAAATCTGAAAAAAAAATCGATTGATTAATCTGTTGTCATGCTATATCTAACCAGTATCGTTTCTAAAATCATGACACAAAATCATCCACACATTTTGCCCCTTGATCAAGATATCCTTTGCTGGAACATTGGGACACTTTTGTAAGCAACTATGATACTCGTCATTTCTCTTGCAAGCTCGCGTCAATCTTAGTGCCATTTTTCCATGTGCAAATCTGAAAAACAATAAAAAATTAAAGTGAAAAGAAAACTCATGAAAAAAAGAAAAAGTATATAATGAATGAATTTCAAATGAGAATATAACAACAAAAACAATATATATATATATAACTCACTTCAAAAGACTGTTCATAGGTGTGACCATATCCACTGACCACTCGTGATAATCTCCCATATCAAACTGCATTCCATTCATCTAAAAATGTCTAATTTTAGAATTGTTGAAATTGCTCCAATATATTATAAAAGAATCTTCTATTTTCTAAAGCACTCACATAATTGTCTTTGCACTTTAAGAAACAAGGTTCTTGGAGCTCATCACTGAGATTGAGAATTGAGAGGATCACAGATATACCCAGTTCCAACTTCATACTCTGGAACCAAAAAAAGGTGTTTTCAAAAGCGTTCGGTTGGAAAACCACATATTCGGAACCGATGGATACAAGTAATAAAGTTAATCGGTTTGTTGACTGTTTGGGACAACCCAACAGAAAAAATGGAAAAATTTTCTTGAAGAAAAAACGTTATGAACAAAATTGAAATTTGAACACGGAGTGGAAAAAATAAAGAGGGAAGAAGAAGAAGTGGAAAGAATAGAATGTTGTGAATAAGCATGAGGAGCACAATTGAATCTGATGCTCAGGGGAACAATTAGCGGGAACTTGAAGTTTTAGGGAGCACGCGCAAAGGGTCGAGCCACCCCGGGTTAGGACGAGTAGTGTGGAAAAAAAACTTTGAAGCACCGCAGCCCAACACATAAACAGAAGAAGAAGACACAGATGCACATTGCATTCTATCCCAAAAACACGTATCCATAAATAGTATTCGGCAGTGGTCAGTCCGGAAACGAGATTCTTGATAATTTATCACACGCAACCTTGTGCTTCCCCCTAAATCTTGGGTAATATATGATTGAAGTCAAAAAGTCGAAAGCATTGGGCGTATTTGGGGTGGGTTTGGTGATGGTGGTGAGTGCTGCTCCATCCCAAAAAAATGAATGAGGAAGGGAAGATGGAAGGGGTTGGAGAGCGAGAAGAAGAAAAAAAAAAGAAGTCAGTGGTGCCCAGAGCTTGAAGGTGAGGCACAGAACATCACAGCAAAAGAAGAAAGTAAAATTAGTCAAGTTTTCGGGGTCGAGACCTGTCACTCACTCAGCGATGTCTTCGCTTCCCGGAAAAACCGACTGAATATTCAAATTAATTGCATGGTCAGAGCTGGGTAGGAAGAGGTCGAGCAAAGGATAAAACAGAGAAGAACATAGCCAAGCAGCAACTCGTTCCGGAAATAAAGAATCGAACAACACGTTCCATTTGTTATTTGCAGATGGAAGGCAAAATGAAAATTATTGGCGCAATTAGAAGGATAGTCAAGGAATGCTTGAAATTAGGCAAACTTGGAAAAAACTAACATTGATGAACGATTTCGTACAAAAAATGTAAAATCTTTTTTCTCATATTAATGAAAAACTGTTTGAGTAAACTAATAAGATTCATCATTTGGGAAAAAAAACTCCAAAACAGAAAACTATGAGAATCGTTTTGTTAATTTAGAGTAAAACCTAAATTGATTCTGTAAAACATGTATTTGGAAAAATATGTTGCGAAGAAGAAGTCAGACTAGAAAATGTACGAACATGTCAACTCAATTCAATATCAAAGTTTTGAAATATATATTTTCAAATTGATTATACACTGCTGTTTGTAATGAATCTGTGATTGACGGAGAACTCTGAAATACCATCTAAAAAAATATGAAAAGTGAGTCTGAAAAGTTTAAAGGGAAAACGGAGGATCTGGAACTCGTCTGCGGCTAATATTGAAAATCATTCCGGAATTTACCGTATCTATTAGTTTGGACTCCCATTTTAATAGAATTTTTTCTCTATTAAAATTGAAGATTTCATGATAAGTTCAGTTTTTGAAATCCCATCGGAGCCACTTTCCATTTCATGACGATCTATATTTCCTCCCAATTCTACATAACAAAATGACTCAATGTGAATTTCTCGAAAACTCGAAAAGTGCTAATTTTTGGAAAAACTGCCTTGTGAGAGCTTTCTAATTTTTATACATATATTTCTTCCATTTTTGGAAAAAATTTGATATAGCATTTTTTTAATTTATTTGGTTGTTCCGTTTGTTTTTGAAATCATTATTTGTGATCGGGTTTAAATTGCTTTTTTACAAAAAAGAAAAAAGACAACTGTTGTAACTCAAGCTAGGCACAATGAATATGATGAATACAGTTTTCTGGAAACTTTTCTTGAATGTTGGCACTTTTTAAAACTGAAACTTCGTGAGTTGGTATTTTAGATTGCTCCGGCTATGCCTGGCGCTGCATACCAAACCATTCCCTTATAAGATCTACACGATTCGTCAGTCCGTATATCCACCAAACACATTGTGAATAGTTTAATATTGAAACCCGAGCTATGCCACTCAAGTGTGCGTTCGTTTCGTTTCTATTTTCAGTGCAAATCTTACCCGCACTTGCTTCTTCTCCGTCATTTGTTATGTGTCAACTTCATTTTCGAAATCCATCCTTCAAAATCTAACAAGAAGAAAAATGAAGAAAAAGAAGAAGAAGGAGAAGACTTGTTCAGACAGTCGCGCTTGTTTTTGTTTCGAAACACAGCTTTATCCCGTTGCAGAAGGGCATAGGCTCGAGCACGGACTGTTCAGCAACAAGTGTTGCGCGCTCACGACAATTCAACATATGTCTCCATCCAGATCTTCCGCACACTACTCGTCTCTCTTCAGTGACGAGCCGGCGAGAGGGGCTACTCCCCCCTTTCCCGCCATATCCACTTGTATGCTTATCACGCTAATACTTTGGCTTGACCTGGGCAGTGCAAAAACTGGAAGAGTCGTGGCGGTGGAATATGAAAAAAGATGTTAACGAGAACATGACCAAAAGAAAAATACATGATTATCTCAAGTGTCATGGTTTTGACGGGAAAAAATTAGAAGAGCACTTTTCCACGCCGCGAGTGGACTAGTTCTGACCAGTTCTGTGACAAAGAGCAACAATCAATTCTTATCTATATTATATAGTCTGTGGGAAAGTAGAAAGTCTCTCGCTAAAGTCTCTTTTCAGGAAGCATTTTGTTGTAAATTGACAGATTTATTCATTTACTGCGTATTGATTTATTTATAACAGTCACAAAGATGGTTACGTAAAAATGTGTGTAGACAGCAATAAAAAATGGAAAGTATACAATTCTCAGATTTTTGGCCCCTGATTTTTCCCTGAAAATAATCTCCAAAGAAACTGAGCTTGTTAATCTCAAAATGAGACATTCTGCACTTTTGCCACCCACATACCCGGATAAAAGGGCGCAGTTGTCTTTTGACACATGTCAAAATAAGGACATTGTCTTTATTTGTATAAGATTTTAATAACCTTTCTTGACGCGTGCCAATCCCATTTTCATGTTTGCCAGAAGATCATTTGATCATTCCAGGTTTGAGCAAGCAGCTCCTGACAAACATATAGTAACGGGTTGATTTCTCCGATATCTATATCCTCCTTGATCTTCCTCATTCACATTGTCTCTCTCGCGCACTAAATTTAGTCATTTTTTGTACTCATGCTTTTCGGCCTCCGATACAGGCTTTCCCCGAGCTCCACCTCCGATGGAGAGGGCAGGCTTTCAACGAGAGCTGGTCAGCAAAGAGGTGGATAAGATAAAGAATTTCGGGTATATACACAATCAAACAAGTCTTTTTGGAAGTGGCTCGCCGTGGCCGTGTGCTCGCCCCCAAAACGGCCTGTGTTTATATTTATGGCTTTAGAAGGGGTTTCGGTGAGCCCTAGCTAGATAACGATATATTTTAACATCATTTTTTTAAACATTATCTTTCTTTTTAGTAAGTTGGCTACATTTTATATGCTTTGAGACTTGTAAAATGGTTTCAACAGCTCTCATTCCTTTCCCCATAGTATTTTGAAACCCAAAAAAAACTTTCCTCATCTCTAGCTTTCTCCACTCTTTGCTCATTATAATTTTTCTCTCCAATCGTGTGCGAATTATATCGCTGATTAATATAACCGCGGCGTGCGGTCATCATCAAAAGCAGCTTATATGCTAGACGCGTGAATTTTTGTAGACAAACGGCTCGCAGCCTGTGTTCGATCGGTTGGAAATTCGAGACGACTCGAGCATTTTGATGCCCTACCGATTTCCCCTTATTTTCCCCCTTTCTCTTTTTAGAAATCCTCCGGGTAACTCGTTTTGTATGCTCTCTGTTTGACCACCGGTCGGCGTTCGTTTTCCTGTAATTGAGATGTTCAACAAGCCTTCCGACTGGATGTTCCAAATCTTTTGAGACGACTATATAGTTTTTACATCCGTATCCCGTGCTGATCTACGAATTTTAGTTCGAGTAGTTCTTTTTGAAGCCAATCCCTCTGATGTCATCATCGTGATTTTTCTAGGGTTGTTGTTCCTTCCAAGGTTTCCGGAACCTTCTTCGGAATGCAGTCATGTTCACTCCATTGTTTTTTATTCTAAGCAATCGCTCTTGCACTATGAAATTCACACCTCGTTTCGAAAAACCACCTGTATAGGTTCCTAATCCTTTAGTTCAACACTTGTTGTCGGCTTCCAAAAAAGCAAACCCGAGACGAAACCGAGCCCACCCATTTCTTCAGATTGAATGAGAGAGACTCAACCCGAATCTCCTTGTCATAACATCACGCACCCTCCTCCCTCCCTCATTCTATCTCACTTCTCCCAAACTTTTGTCGTCGCCCGGTATATGGTCAGCGACATTGTGGAAAAGAGTCTACGTTGAGTCAACAGGTCTCCTCCGAGTTGACCAACCCCACTGGGTGCTAAAATCGAAGACTAGAGAAAAAACCGATAACCCATCGGGGAGATGGACGAAAAAAAGAACACCTCTTTCTGTTCGCATTCCTCTTATCCTCTCTATTGATATCACTCGGGGGTCTGCGGAGACTGGACAAATGATGACACCGATTTTTGAAGTGGTCATAGCTCTTTCGTGTTACTTGTTCAGACAAATTTGGTTTTGGTCCAGATGGACTTTGAACATTTGTTCGGTAGATCTTAGAGTCCTACAGTGGATACTCTTTTTTGCTGTCACCATCTTATCCATTATTTTTTATTTCAATACCACATTCTTCGATATTCCTCTGAAATGATTCATAATTCTCGGAGAGTCAACTGACCAGCACTTTATTTTTAATGTGAATCCATCCGCACTAAATTTCCACACAAGTACAAGTCTTGAGACCTCAAACCGAGATTTGTAAACATGTTGAGTACCCCCCACCACCGTAAATTGACTTCAATAGTACTTGATATTCCATGCACCCCTCTCAAAGTTGTGCTCTGTGTTCACTTCCGTATTAAACTCATTTGATTTTGACCTTTATGAAATTCATCATTTAAAAAAAAATTAAGGCTCGCCAACGACAGAAGATCTAGCGGGAACAATCAGCTTCACCAATACACGATGCGAGTTCTTCTCGCTATTTCAGTTATCTATCACACAACTATAGGTAAGTGTTTTTTCATTCTATTTCAAAAAATTGGATTACTGTAGCTCAACAAGTGGGAATCAATGTTCCATGCAATAAAGAACTAGATGGACTGCTCACAGCGGATCCGGATGGCGACGAGCGTGCTTTCATGAGTTGTCAGGGTGTTGGTGTAGGGTGAGTGTTTTTCAAAAATTGATCATTTGATTTCATGGCTTTTTTTCAGAACAATTGGTTTCTGGGAGCGAAAATTGTGTCCGAATAACATGGTATTTGACTTCATCAACCAACAATGCAAGGAGCAGAAGAAAAAAGCACGTAAACAACAAACATTGAGTATTGGTGGGTAGTCTATCTAAGGCATTTCTATTCAAGAAAATTGTTCCAGCCATCCTCAACAACAGTTGTGCAAACGGAGAAACTTGTATCGGAGGTTCTGTGTGCGACTTGGACACCCTCAGATGCATGTGTCCATACGGGACGACTCCAAAACTGGATACGCTGTCTTGTGAATCATCGCAACCGCCATTTGTCTCTGCCACTGTTGACGGACCGCCAGCGCAATTTTTTAACTCGTTCAATGGCGCCCAAGGAAATGTTAGTTGCTGGATTCAGCTCAAGTTAATAAATTGGGATTTTTCAGAGAAACAACAATGGATTCGTCCCATTCCCACAGCAGCCAGAGGTTCCAGATTTCCAACCGAACAATAACTTCAAGTTTGGAAACAATCAGCAGAACAATAACAACTTTGGAAACAATAATGGAAACTCCGACTTCAACTGGAATCCAAATTTCAACTGGAACAATAACAAACAAGCTCCGATGAACAACATGAACAATAATAATAACAATAACAACGGAGGATCCTCAGAATTCAACCCATTCCAGCCAAATCCAAATCAAAAGTTTGTTTTCAATTTCAACAAGAACCAAGGAGGAAACATGAACAACAATAATAATATGAATAATATGAATAACAACAATAACCAAAACGTTCCTGAAGTCAAACCAAAAGTTGCCACACTTGGTAAGTCACACCAACTCCATTTTCTCTTGCACCCCCTATTTTCTATGATTTCTCTCTTTTTTTTGGTATCTTTTGGTTTCCTTCTTAATTTTCTAGCTATTCCTGGTGCTTCGTGTAAGTCCAACGAGATTTGTGTTGGTGGTTCAATTTGTACACTTCCAATTGGCATCTGTCTCTGTCCTGGTGATCTTGAAGCTCGTGATGGAGAATGTGTTTTGCCTGCCGCTTCGACTATCTCTGTTCAAAAGGGTCTCTTTTATTTTACTTATTTTCAAAATTATATTTTTCTTTTTTTTCCTCGGTTCTTCTATTTCTGAACTGTTTCGTTCTTTTTAAGTTTTCAAAACTATGTTGACTATAACGTATTTTTTCGAATAGAAGCTTATCCAAACGGTTGAATTTGAGAACATTTATCTCGATTCCTGTGAAAGATATCGAATATTGTCAACTGAGAAATAATGGGGGATGATGAATAATTGGGGATATTATGATGAGCATTTCATCAGTTGACCAATTCGGGTTGTCTCTCACAAATATCGAGATAATTAAGCTAAAAATTGAAGGTTTAGGCGACTTCTGTTTGAAAAATACAGTAACTTCAAAAACTCGGTTTCCCAGAGCCACAAATCCAATTTTCCGCGTGCATTTCCTTCCACTAACTTCTCATTTATAAAAAAACCTATTCCAGTCGGAATCGGTGCTCTTTGCTCCGATCTTGCCGAGTGCGACCATGGAAGTTCCTGTGTTATGGGAAGATGTACATGCGTTTCTCCACTTGTCCAGCATGAAGGAAAATGTGTGCTCCGTCAACAACAAAAGTTTGTCGGTGAGTCCATCTCTGAGAATTGTAATGATCTTCATATTCACATTTCGAATGCATTTTGGAATGCCTTTTTTAACAATTTTAGGACCTGGCGAACTTTGCGATAACGGCGAAATTTGTGGAAAAGGAAGCGTTTGTGACGTGATGATTCCCGTTTGTGTGTGCCCAGCTCATACTGATCTCAATAACGGAGAATGCATTTCTGTGTCTTCCGCCCAAACAACACAACCTGGTTTGTACAAGTTTCTTTTCTCCATTTGCAATTGTTCCGAAATGCTGTAATCCAGTTTTCCAATATTCATACAAAGCGTGGTTTTTATAATCCTGTCTGTCAAAAAAAACTGTTCAAAAACATTATTCAAATTCATTTTCATATAAAAACTAACCTCTTCTTTTTCAGTCAAAATTATGACACCACCAACCCTCCCACCAGTCCAAGTTCCAGTTCAAACTCTGCCCCCACAGACTCGTCCACCACCACCGCCAGTTCAACAAACTCAGGTAACTCCCCCCGCAACGCCCTTTGAAATGAATTCCGCGAGTTTCAGCCACCAATCCAGACCCCAGCCCAGCCAGTGTTCTTCCAAACCACAGCACCACCAAGACCAACATACATGACCACTCAGCCAACAACTCCATTCATTCCAAAACAAATCTACACAGCTCCACCACAGATTCCAAAGAGTTCCATCAAGATCAACCCATTGAAGATTGGTAAGTGAACAAAAAAACATCGCTGAGTTAACATTTTGATCGTTCAGGAGGAAGCAAACAAGCCGGAGTCGGTGTCCGTTGCTCTCTCAACACAGATTGTATGATTGGAGCCTACTGTAACGGAAATACCAATCCACCATCTTGCCAATGCCTTTCTACCCATGTGAACATTGAAGGAAGGTGTGAGAAAGGTAAGTGATTGGGCCAACCTCTATTCTCTATTCTTCTGTTCTCTTCTCCTTCTAGTTATCTATCCGGGACAAGTTGGTTGCCGTAGTGATTTGCAATGTCATGCCGCCCACAGCGGTACCCACTGTATCGATCGGATTTGTGTATGCCCGGAGGGACAAAAAGCGATTGATCAGACTTGTGTCTCAGGTTACTTCTTTAATTTCAATTCTGTCAACCCTATGATTGTAGAAAATAACACCTTCCCAATTAAACTCCAGGTACTTCATCCCCTAATCAACCTTGCGGATTCTCATCGGCTAATCCTTGCTCAAACCAAAGTGTGTGCTACCAAAACCTGTGTATTTGTCCTGATCGTTATACCTATAACTTGTCTTCCCAGTCTTGTGACATCTTCTTCCCCAAGCCTACCGAGTGCTCCAAAGCATGCTTCTACCCATATGCTTGTGTTACCGACGTTTGTATCTGTCCTGATAATATTGACTGTGTGAACCTTATTACCAAATCATGGCCACAATCGAAAAGAACCAGAAGACAAGCTGATGGATGTATGGAGAATCCAGGAATCTGTAAAAGTAGAAATGCAATCTGCATAGAGGGGATTTGCCAGTGCCCACCAAGCTTTCAAGAGAAGAATGGGATTTGTGTCCCTGAAAACTTGGATGTTAGATTAAGAGACTCAAATTGCACTAGTTCTGCTAACTGTCCAGTTCATTATTCCTGTGAGAATGGAAGGTGTCAATGTGAATCGGAAGAGTTCGACATTGTAAGTTACATTGTTTCATTTCACATTTCAACGGCGAAGCGTTTTAGAATGGTAACTGTCAACCGATGCATTTCTATGGCGCCTTCAAAAACATCAACAATCAATGCACGTCAAAGGATCGATGTGCCGGCGGATCAAAATGCAAAGACGCGCTATGCCAATGTGTCGACGGAGCTGTCGAGATCACCGGCAAATGCAAACAGTTCCCCGGCGGTCATTGTTCAAACGGCGAGATGTGTTCCGGTGGCAGTAGCTGCTATCTAGGCAAATGCCGATGTGATCCCTCGCGTACACTCGACAACCAAAGATGTGTTCAAACAGCGGTGCCAATCGGATCAACTTGTCGTCGGGGACAGACATGTGTGAATGGAGCCGCATGTCGGTTTGGTATGTGCTTGTGTGTATCAAAAACCGTTGCGGTACTTGGTAGATGTGTGAATGGAGATGATGCAGTTGCAACAAGCGTATCGGATAACAAAATTGTTGGAGAGGATAAAACACCAGGAATGCCATGTTCACCGGAAGACACTTGTCTGGCAGGATCGATTTGCAGGGATGGAGTTTGTCTTTGTGATGCGGACTTGGTACTAGAAAATGATAGGTGCTCAATTCTCACAACTCAAGAATCCACTTCATCCACTGGCAGCATTGAAACGCTTCCCAAAAACAATGATTGCACATCCGATGACTTCTGCCCGGTAAATGGGAAATGCGTTGATGGACAATGCATTTGCTTTCCAGGCTTCAAACTGAACAATGACATCTGTCAGAAAGAGAAAATTTCCTTCTCTTCTCACCCCGGTAAATCTATTCCCGGATCACAATGCACATCGACTTCTGAATGTTCTTTCCGTACTAAATGTATTGATGGAGTATGCCGGTGCAAGAAAGGAGAGACCATCATCGAATCTACCTGTCGATCAGCAATACATCATATCTTGCCTGGATTGACATGCGATCCTTCAAATGGATATGACTGCGTAGGAGAATCTATTTGTCAGTATGGAGTTTGTAAATGTCAACGACGACTTGTTAGCGATGGTCAGAAATGTGTTCCGATCCATTTGGCGCTTTTAGTCATTCCTAGAAAATCGTGTGCTAACGGTGAGCCATGTGGTGGAGGATCGTATTGTGCCAAAGATGGAATATGTCGTTGTCCAAATGACGAGGTGGCAGATGTGAACAAGAAGTGCGTTAAGAAACATTCAGTTATTTCTGTCTTCAATAAAATCAAGCCGATAGCTACAACAGCTCCACCAACGACAACAACCACTGTCTACACAACTACACTGGATAATAATTATGTACAACAGAAAATTGACGAGCTTGAGAAAATGGAAATGGAATTCA
Source organism: Caenorhabditis briggsae (assembly GCF_000004555.2). Taxonomy (NCBI): domain Eukaryota; kingdom Metazoa; phylum Nematoda; class Chromadorea; order Rhabditida; family Rhabditidae; genus Caenorhabditis; species Caenorhabditis briggsae. The sequence continues at coordinate 11,366,350 of NC_013491.2, read as the reverse complement.
AAAACTCCATACCAACAGATATGACACCTCCAGCAGTTCACAGACCATTCACATCAATTCTTGCTGGTCATCAATGCACTCAAAACTCCGAATGCCCATCCTTCTCATTCTGCTTTGCCAACTCATGCAACTGTATGGCAGGATTCCGAGCAACATCTGGAATTTGTGAACCAGCGATTGCTGTTGGAGAGCCGTGTGTCACTTCCAATCAATGCTTTGATAACTCAGAATGTGTTTTTGGAATCTGCACTTGTACCGGTGCAAATTGCAAAAATACCAAAATGGCTCATCCTGGGGAAGACTGCACATCTGTGAAAACAGTTTGCAGTTACAACAGCTACTGTAGTTTAATGAGTGGTGTTTGTGAATGTCCATCTGGTATGGCAACAAAAGGAAAAAAATGTGAAAACACTTTTGAGTCGATTGGAAAAGACTGCGTCACTTCAAGAAACTGTCAAAAGTCCAGTTACTGTGACAATGGTTATTGTGTCTGCAAAAACGGTCACAAGATTGCTGATAACATGTGTTTCAATAGTCCTCCGGAATACAAAAGTTTCAGTATTCTCCCCTTTGACAAGAACATCGGTGAGAATACTCCACTTCAAAACTCGCTGAAAAACGAATTTCGAGGACTTCAAGAAGTGAGCAACGATGGATTATTCCACACAACTACCAAGTTTCCAGAGATTCTCTCCTTTACAATGATCCCTCCTCCACCCGAGACTAACCAACCTAACTCCAATTTTCCTCAAATCTTTTCCAGTTTTCCCATTGCTTACGGTGCCAAAACTGTTGCCGAAGAAGAGAACAATAGCACGATGAAGTATAAGATTGCGTTTCCTGGGGAATATTGTGGGAATGGAGAAGTGTGCCTAGGCAACTCAGTTTGTGAGAACCATTTCTGTAGATGCCTTCAAGATGTGGCAGCTGAAAATGGTATCTGTCCACCACAAGTGGATGATCTCCGAGTTCTCGGACTACAACCTCTAGGCAGAGAGTTTCGATTCAGTCAAGGAAAAAAGATCGAAATGAGAAGAACTAGTTCTCTACCACTGGAAAACTGTCAGAATGAGGAGACATGTGAAAACAATTCCACTTGTCAAAGTATTCTTGGTTTGGGACTTATTTGCCAGTGCGTCGAAGATACCGTACTTTGGAATGGGGAATGTTTGGCAATTGAAGACTCGTATTCATTGATCCCAATTGATGGATCCTGTGATCAAGAATCCATGTGTCTTTCTGGTAGCGAGTGTGTTTCTGGAAAGTGTAAATGTGGGGATGATAAGCGTCTGATTCTTGGCATCTGTGTCATTGGCGCCCTTCCAGAAACATCATGTGAAAATGGAGAGGTGTGTATTAATGGCTCGATTTGTGGTGATTCGAACTGCGAGTGTCCGGATGGCACAAGAAATGATAATGGCAATTGTGTGACGTCAACTTCTAATAAATTCTTGCTAAATGAGAAAGAAGAAGAGGAAGAAGAAGAAACTCAAAACTTTGTGAATCTAGAAGAAGAACAAAGTAATGACGACGAGCCCAGCTTGAGAAGCCTAGTCAGACGAGAACTTGCTTCTATCGACTGTGCTAATGATTCTGAATGCCAACCGAATTTCAAGTGTCTTGAATACGTGTGCGTCTGTGACGGAAACACTGAAAACTGCCTGGAATCCATAGTGGATCTCCGTGAATCAGTCACTCCGGGAAGTGGATGTGACAAGAATCGGAAATGTGGAAACGATTCGATTTGCTACAAAAACTATTGCGTGTGCAGTTACGAAGACCAGCCTGAAAATGACCAGTGTGTTTCTCGTGACTGGCATATCGGATTTGGTTCTCAGTGTAGTAATGTGACAAGGTGTCGTGAGGATCTAACATGTCTTGGTGGAATTTGCATGTGCAAGTTTGGTGATTTGAAATGTAATCGTAAGTGGATTTCCCCCTTTCTAACTACTAGCATGAATCCCTTTAACCGTTTATTATAATTAACTAGATCTTCAGAACTTACTTTCTAACACAAGCAGTCTATTACAGCCAATGAGCCAATCACATCTCCACCGGGAGGCTCTTGCTCCAATCTCCGTGAGTGCACTGGAGGATCTGTTTGCAGAGAAGGTAACAAAACAAAACAATATTTACTAAATTCACCAAGATATTCCAGGATGGTGCATTTGCCCAGATCCATCTATGATTGTCAACCGTGGAATTTGCATCCAGTCCGGACCAAAACCAACATTGCCTCCAAGAGTATTAACAGTTTTTTGTGCTCCTTGTAACCCACAAAATTTACAGACGTCGATCCCCCATGTTCCATTGCCACCACAACTTCCAATTTCTGTTCATGTTCCACAGGTCACCATCACAAAAGCTCAACCATTCGTCACCGAAGCCCCACCACAAGGCAAGAAAGTCGTACCTGGAGGAAGATGTGGTTTGAAGTGTCTCTTCTCTGTTCTATCATTAACTTTCCTTTGTTTCTAGGACCTATTGATGTTTGTGTGGGTGGGAGTAACTGCATAGAAGGGTTATGTCTGTGTCCAGCGGGTCAACAGCCCAGCAACAACGGACGTTGTGGAAAGTTCACAACCACGTCCACCTCGAGACAGACCACTTTGCCGTCGACCACCATGACAACCCAAGGTACCACGTACACCACAACGCCAGCACCGCCACCAGCCACAACTAGCGTGTTCTCATTTACAATTGCCGACTTGTTGAGCACCCGCCGACAGCCTGCTTTCATCGAAATTCCAACGCATGTTCCTCTAACCACCACTGCTATACAGACCGACGATGAGTGCACGGCGATTGGTCTGATTTGCAAGGGTAACACCGTGTGTTTAAACAAATCCTGCCAGTGTCCCGAGAATTATGTACTACATCACGACGGATGTGTCTCACCTGAAGAGGCGGCACGGCGAAAAGCTCGTGGGAAAGCACGACATGAAGGTTTGAAAATTGACAACAAAAACATGGATGACGAGTTTTATTCTTCTGTATTATCATAACTGCTTGGTGTGTATTTGCGTGGTTGAATTTGCAGTGTTTTTAGAAAGTTCAAAAAGTCTCAAAAAGTACACCTCCACTTGCTGCTTATAGCACAAAGAGCCCGATTATTTGCTCGCACTTTTAAAACCATTCACCATTTGAATGACCATATTAGACATCATTGTTTTCAGCCACAACCGCTAGAGTATACTCGAAACCAGGTGAGGCTTGTACACAAGGACAAACGTGTGTTGGTGGAAGTAATTGCTCGTTCAGAAAGGTTTTCAATGTTTTTAAATTGCTAATTAATCGTTTTTGTTATTCTAGCTCTGTGAATGCCCACAAGACAAGTCTGAAATTTCTCAAGGACAATGTGTGACCCCGAAAAAAATGGAAGCTGTACCAGGAGCATCCTGTAATGCCAACACTCAATGTACTAAAGGAAGCACGTAAGTTAGAGAATTCTTTTGGAACGTCTCACTAAATAAAAACCAATATCCAGCTGTGAAAGCGGGCTCTGTCGTTGTCAACCTGGATACATCGCAGTTTCTGGAAACTGTGTTGCCCTTCCGATGTCAACCACTCCAAAAATGAAAGTGGTGGCGAAACCATTAGAAAGTTGCGAGAGTGGAGAAGTTTGCGAAGGAGGATCTAGTTGTGATTATGACACTGGAATTTGTATGTGCCCACCAGGACAAATTGTGTTCAATGTGCAATGTATGCCACCACCAACACAGCCACAGTTGACCACCCGGGTTACTGTACCAACCAAAGCTGCTCCAGTTGTCACACTAAGACCATTGCATTCTAGTGAGTTTTCGAAATTTAGATGTTTTTGAAAATTTGATTTTCCAGCTGACTGTGAACAGGATGCCAATTGTGGAGAGAACAAGATTTGTGTCTCTGGGAAGTGCAAATGTAGACCGGGATTTGTTGATAATTCCGGAACTTGTGAACCATTGGAAGGTGAGAAAAACCGAACCTAGCAACTTGTGTGTGGTTTTATATCTTTCTTTCCCAAAAATTATCAAAACCAACCACGTTTTTTGTGAAGTGTTGCTGTTGTTGTTGTTGTTGTTGTTCATCCTACCCGTGTGTACTAACTGAGCATTTCAGACATCGACGTCATCGAGCGACCCATTCCAGTCTCGTATGCTAAACACAAGGTTGCCACTCTGTCTGAAAGAATGTTACCCAGAGAGCAAATTGAAATTTCTAACATTGAACCTGTCACAGTTGCAACACCAGCCAGACAAGAAACCATCACGCAGAAGCCGAGAATCGTGGGGCCACCAATCCGGCGACCAAGACCAAAGAATAAGAATAGTGGAGGATCCGGAGGAGGCAGTGGTGGAAGTGGTGGATCGAGAAGCTACAAGACTGGAAGCGGAAATGCAAACTGTCCGCCTGGCAATGAGCCAACCAGAGATGACAGTGGAAAACTAATCATCTGCAATGGTCTTGAACCCAACTGCCCGCCTAGGTCCTACTGTTATATCACTTCTGGCGGTTTCGCTACCGAGGAGTATAACTGCTGCAAGTCGTGGTAGATATTTTTGTATAGTTAACAAGTTATTCATGACCATATTTTTAATGAGCATTTTCTGGTAATAGAAATGTTCGTTATCTTCCCCACCACAAAAAGAGTGTCAGAGTGTCACTAATTTATTGAAAAATACCCAGATGTTCTATATTGAGACTCTTTGTCTTTCATCCCTCCCCCAACCCTTACGTTTTTCAACTATTTTCATTTTCTTCAAAATCTGACTGGTGATTAAAAAAAAACATTAACTGTAATTTTATATATATATATATAATTCAATGTTTCGAACTTATTCTACTCAAAATGTCTTCCCCTATTTTGCCCATTTATTTCCTTCCGTTTTCCCCAACCACCACCACATCACTAATTGTATTACACGTGTGGATTCATGTATTCTGTCACAGAATTTTCTCACTAAAACGTTTGTTTGTTCTTTTCATTTTGTGAATTATAAATAAATATGTTCAAAGGTATTCGAGGAAGATCGTTAAAATACGGTCAGGCTTGCGATCGCTATCAAGACAAATGTATCAATGGAGCAAAGTGTATCGATAAGATCTGCAAGTGCTCGCCAGGATTCCTTTTGGCGCCAAATGGATGGTGTGAAGGGTTTGATTTGGCAAAGGCAATCGAGATGAATAAGCAATCAGTTGAAACAACGCCACCAACAAAAGCTAACCGTGTTGTTCAAACCAAAAAGCAAAATGGTACGAATTTTAAAAACGATGAGTGTCTTTTCAGCAATCTCTAGAAATTTCAGTGATCACCACAACCACTACAAGTGCTCCAGTTCAACAACAAATTATCACAGACAATTCTTTCCCAACTCCCCCATCCAATATTTTCGGATTTCCTGACAGAAGAACAACCAAGCCAGTACCAAAAGTTGCTGCTGTTGGATCAGCTTGTCGGTCAATTGATATTTGTCTTGGAGAGAGCGTTTGCACAAATGGATTCTGTCATTGCCCAAAAGGTTACATTCGTCAAAATGGTCAATGTATTTCTAGTAAGACTAGAGAAACCAAAGAACAGTTGTGTAGGCATATTTTTACAGCTGAGAGCAAACACAAAGTTGCCAAGGTTGGAGAAACATGCAAGAATGGAGAAATCTGTGCTGGCGGTTCAATTTGTGATTATGACAGAAAACGATGCATCTGTGCTGCACAGCATGTGGCAATCCGAGGAATTTGTAAACAAAAATGTGAACAATCTCTTTTTTGTCGCTGCCTTATCACCATATAAAATTATTCCAGCTGCTCCGGCTTTCGCCGCTCCAGGAGACACTTGCAGCATGCGTGAAAAGTGTACCGGCGGAGCAATATGTGTGGAAGGAATGTGTCAATGCGATGATCACCATTTTGCTGAGGACGGTTACTGTAGACCGATTGGTGAGTAATTCCTGACATCACTTCAAAAATAGCACCGGTTGTTTACAGAAGCGCGCAGTTCGAAAGTGCAGTTCGTGAATGGAGCCGGATTGAGGTTCTCATCAATGCAAGTACCAAACAGACAGAGAGCCCAGCCGTGTAATACAGCAGAGTGTAAACTTCCTAATTGTTTCTGCAGTGATGATGGTGGAGACCATACATAATTGAAAAAAAAAACAAGATATGTAATTTCCAGGAAGACAAGCTCCTGGAGGACTCCGTCCTAATGAGACTCCACAGTTTGTAGTTTTGACGTTTGATGATGCTGTGAACGGAAAAACGTTCCCAGATTACAAAAAATTATTTGAAAATGATGTATTGAAAAATCCAAACGGCTGTGATGTGAAAGCAACATTCTTCATTTCCCACGAATGGACCAACTATGACGCCGTTAACTGGCTTGTTCAGAAAAATATGGAAATCGCTTCAAACTCCATTTCGTGAGTATTTATGAAGGACTACATTTGACAATTCGATCTTTTTAGTCACGAGTCATTAGAGCATGAAAACACGAATAGATGGTTGAACGAGATGGATGGACAGCGAAGAATTTTGGCTAAATTTGGTGGTGCTCCAGAAGAGCAAATTGTCGGCATTCGCTCCCCACAGCTGGCACTAGGTGGTGATAATCAGTTTGAGGTTTTCATTATTGATGTTCTAATTTATTGAATGTGACAATATTCAGATGATGTCTGGAGCTGAATTCCTGTGGGACAACTCAATGTCAGCGAACCCGGGAATCCATGGAGAACCATTCTGGCCTCAAACCATGGACTACCAAGTGGCATGGGATTGTCATGAGGAATCATGCCCGAAGAGCTCATTCCCCGGAATTTGGACTGTTCCTTTGAACCAGTTCTACGGTTCCTATATGAGACAAATCGACAGCTTCAGAAGATCTAGTATGCTTCGCGCCGCTGTTGATTTGAATAATACTGTTGATGAATTGGTGACAAATCATTGAAAAAATAGTTTTTACTAATTATTAGGGTTTTAGGAAGAGATCATAATGCGAAATTTCGAACGAAGCTACTCCGCAAACCGAGCGCCATATGTGTTGTCATTGAATGCTGACTTCCTGCAACTTGGTGGACAAAATAAGGGAATGAAGGCAGTGCAGAGGTTCTTGAATAAGATGTCAGCTAATAAGGATGTATACATTGTGACTATCAAGCAGCTTATTGACTGGATGAAACGGCCAGTTTCAATTAGCCAAATGAAAGCTGTAAGTTACCTGGACTTTCATTGTTTTTATCAATTTTGGACTTTCAGTCCAAAGCAGTTGGCTGCCCAATCACACTGTCCTTCAACCGCAATCCATCATTATCCACTTGCGACAAACCTAACAAATGTCTCTACAGTACGCCGTCGTTATCTAGCCAAGAGCATCAGTTCTTGACATGCTTGCCATGTCCAACAATGTATCCTTGGTTAGAAAACCCAGCCGGTGGTATCGTTTAATTATTTAATAAACCTATTTAATCTATTTTTCTCTTATTTATTCATGACTTCATATACCTATTTTATTGTTTCTCTATTTCTCATCCCCGAAAAATCATAATAACCATGTCTTTCACGTGTATGTATACTACTGGAATTGAAACCTCCGTCTACTTAAAAGTAGTTTTCAAACCTCATAGTTTTCTTTTTATTTATGAAATGAACGTTATGCATTTTTTTTCGTTTCTTCTTTTTTTCGAAATTTTTGACCCACTCAACATTCTCAACAAGAAGGGAAAAGCACTCTTTTTCTTTTTTTTGCATATTCAATTTTTTGCGTCATGACCTCTTTTGCAAAGTGTGTCTTTTTTCGTTCTCGCAACATTTTTCTTAATGAAAGAAACACAAGAAAAACCTCGTGGAATTCTTTTTTCTATTGATAATTATCGGCGTGAGTGTACTTTACCCGCATTATAAACCTTATCAGCCACAGTTAGATTTAGTGAAGAATCCGGGAACGGTTGAATGGGCAAGTTTCCCAAAGGAAAACCGTACGAGGCGAAGTAAATGCGCTCTATTATGAAAGAGAATGTTTGAATACACAACGAGGGGTCATCACTCATTGTTATTGCTTTGTTGCGTTATTGATTGTTGCGTTGTGGCCCTTCTTTTTTTCCCTTTCACTCGTTTTTTCTACTTTTCGAAAAAAAAAACAGTTCCGCGGACAGTTTAACCAAAATTATACCGCGTGACCCTTCAGCTCGAAAAAGTAAACAGTCGAAAAACTGCGGAGTTCATGTTGTATGTCTCTTTTTCTCTATTTCTCTCCTAAATTTTCATTCCTCTCAACAGTTTTTCCGCGTGCTATTGTTGTTGTTGCGTGTCGAATACAAGAAAAACCAGGCTGGTAGAATAACTAGAGTGAAATGTGTCGTCTCCGGAAGAGGAGTCGGTGACTTCAAATTAGACCTTGACCGGCAGTGCGTTTTTTTTCCAAAGGCACGACACAAACGCGCCGCTGGTGGCGTGATACTCCTCGCAGGCCAACCAATTGTCTTTTTTTTTCTTTTCCACTCTTTCTCGACATTCACCATCCCTATCTGTTTCTTATCAGAAGTAGCTCATCTTTGACGAAACGTTTTTTATCCTGATTTGCGATAAATTTCTTTTTCATTATCACCATCAATCATGGGAAAGGACATTGAAATTTATGTATTTTTTTCTAAGCAATATGTTTTGATTTATTATCTAGTCTTTTTTCCGCTAGATAGTCGTCTACTTTTTGCTAATCATAATTATTTGTTGGTTTTTTCAGCTTTCAAATGCCGGGAATACACACATTTTACGATGGATCTAAAATTTTGGAACCTCTTGCTGAATCAATTGGTTTGGAAGTGGATCGAGTGAGTTCTTTCTTTTTTAGGTCTGTGAAACAAAATTCGGTTTTTTAGGTCAACTTCGTGCTCAGCTTGTTTGCCAGTTTTGGAATTTCGTACATCTACAAAAAGACATGCTCTCTGAAACAAGTGAATCGACAAGTGAGGACAGTAATACCTGCAGTGGTTGGAATCACATTGTTGTTTTTCTGTTTTGGAAGGTAAGATCCCAAAAACCAAAGAGATGCTAAAAATCAACAATTTCAGAGCCATCAAACATCTACTTGCAAACGCTCTTGGAAGTTACGCCATCATGTATTTCGCGCCACCTACTCAAGTTCATAAGTATGTATTTTCTTCAAATATTTAATGGTTACAATATTTTTCCAGGCTAGTCTTGCTGTTCTCCATGGGATATCTTTTCTTCATTCACTCCTATCGCTGGGTCATTCTCGACACCTACAGTTTAGACGTCACTGGGCCGATTATGGTTGCTGTTGAGAAAGTGACAATGATGGCGTTTAATTTGAAAGATGGAAAAGCTAAGGATCAATCGAAACTGACTGATGAACAAAAGAAAGAGTCATTGAAAGAGATTCCATCGCTTCTTGAGTACATGTCCTTCATGTTCAACTTCCAGGTGAGAAGCCATTTTAAGTAGCTAATTCTAAGAAACAAATCTTTTCAGACTGTGCTGACCGGTCCAGCCAACAACTACTATGACTACATCAATTTCCTGGATGAGAAGCACCTCGTAGCTAACAAACATGGAAAACTTCCATCTTCTACCGGAGTTGCTATGAAGAAATTCTGTCAAGCTCTTGGATTCCTTGCCATTGTTGTGACCCTTGGAGCTAGCTACAAAGTAGAAGACGTCGGAACTCCAGAATACTTCAAACTTCCAATGTGGCAATGGTTCTTCTGGTGGTTCATTACCATTTTCTTCATTCGATGTGCTTACTACTTCGCATGGGTGTTTGGTAAGTGTTTGATCGACAATTCCAACGAAAACTAGTCATCGCTAATGCGAAATTCAAAGATTCCTTTAACTCTTCATTTCAGCTGACGCCATCTGCAACATGTCTGGATTCGGCTTCAGTGGATACGACAAAGAAGGAAACGCTGAATGGAAGCTCTGCACCAATGTACTCCCATACCAAGTTGAAATGGCTCAAAGTTTGAAGGAAACCCTTGACGGATGGAACATCCAAACCGGATTCTGGCTGAGAAAAGTTGGATATGAGCGTGCTCCAAAATCCATTCGCACTGTCGCCACGTACACTTTGTCCGCCGTCTGGCATGGAGTTTCTATTGGATATTACATGGCTTTCTTCACCTGTGGATTGTTCACTGTTGCTGCTCAGACTGTGCGTTTTTCACCCTTTGATATAATTTAGAATCCAAAAATCGTTTTCCCAATAATTATCGAATTTTTTTTCAGTTCCGACGCTGCATGCGCTGGCGATTCTTGGACGATGCCAACAAAAAGTTCGCCTACGACATCTTCTCGTTCATCATCAGCAAGATTGCTCTGGCCTACGCTACCTACTCCTTCGTAACAATGCATTTGTATCCAGCTTATGATGTTCTGTGGAGAGTCTACTTTATTCCACACATCGTCGCTTTTGCCGTCATTTTTGCCCTGCCAAAGTTTTTCAAACCACTCAAAAAGCCAGTACCAGTTTCTGAAAAGAAGCCGGAGATCATATCTGACAAACCACTCAAGCAGGAATAATTCATATTTTTGCGAAGCTGGTTTCAATCGGCTTTTTTATTCCTTTTTCGTTTGTTGACCGGTATCCAACTTTATATTTATGTTTTGTTATACTATTTCGCTTTTTGTTCCCCGCCATCCATCTGGAACGTGTGAAAGTGTCGGTGAAAGAAATCTACACAATATGCAGTTTCTGATGAATTATTGTACATTACAGTCTCTTTTCCTGCTGAATAAACTATTTCGTTGAAGTGTTGAATGCAGGGATGTGTGGAACGGAATTCGGAACTTCAAAAAATTTAATATTTCAACCGGAATGTTCCCGAATTCTTTTCTCAGTTAAAAAATTTCCTATTGCGATCACTTCGAAGTTCATTGAAATCGAAAATTTCTTGAAATCCGGAATTTTTAGATTCTGGTTGAATAAATATTTTTGAAATGAACCCTAAGAAGTCATTGGCTGAAAATTCTTTTGTTTAAATTTGTACTGCTCAGAAATACACCAATTGACTTTCTTTATTGACATTGTGACAATTTTGATGAATAAATGAATGTATAAAGAATGAACTACAACTGAAATGACTTCTAGTACCAGGTTGTATTATATTTCGTACCCATGTCATGGAAATTTGAAGATCCTGAGAATATCAGGTATTGCTAATCCCTAATATTTGATGTCTGGAAAAGTTCATCGTTTTGTCTTTCTTTCCTGTTATTATTTTTGTGTTCCTCTTTCCTCTCTTTCTTTTTTTCCGCCCTTCAAAAAAAACAGCTTTCCAGAAAAGGCATCTTCTTCTTCTAAATTCGAGCTCTGATGTCTTAGAGATGATCGAATTTCGCAGAAAAAAAAGAGAGAAGGACGAGCACACCATTTGGCGTGAAAAACAAGATGATTCTTCTCTCTCCTCTATCCCACAGACCTACTTGTGTTGGGCCCTCTCTAGACACACACACCACGTGACGGACGGATTTGTGTTGACCTCGGTTTTGGGTGACCCCTGGTCGGTCTTTGAGGCACTATACATCATTTCTCCACCGTTCGCTTTTGTGTTATTCGGTTCTTTAGATGCGTCTGGCGTCTCGTGTCCTTTTGCTCTTTCTTTCGTTTTTCATTAGTATGCATTTGATGGATTATCCATTTCCCATCACGCGCACACTGGCTAGCAGACTTCCTGGAATACAAATACAATTTCCTTTTGGCATTACCGGAAATTTAAATCTTTTGAATTCTCAATGTAAATTTATGAATGCAGGAATTAGTGTTACAAGAAACGTATTGATAAATCAGACTATGTAGCTTATTTACATTTAGTTAATACTTCAGAACGATGTGATGGTTAGGTTATAATATTTAGAAGTTTTGAGAAAACGGGTAGACGCATAGCCTGAGTTCTAAGCAAAAACTCTCTAGGGAAATCATTAACTGTGGAAAGAAAACCCTCAAACACTGGAAGCTTCTTCTTTTGTGAACCTCACTGAAACAACTTTGGACTTTTGAACCTCAGATGCTAAACAATCATGCTGATTCATTGTTTCAACTTTCTATGAAATTCAAGTTTGCAAGAAGGTCAGATTTTCAAGTACCTTCCTGTCGTTGTAAACAATTTTTTGGCATCTTCGCTACCCGATTTTTCGTCTCTCTCTCCTCACTCGATCATGGCAAATTTCGACCTTTGTCATCTACCTCCCATCGGTTTCTTGCTGCATATTCTGCTATCCATTTTTTGACGTTGGTAGATTTCGCACAACTCATTTTTTTACATAAAGATGTTTCTAAAAATCCAAGTGTCTTCTTGAGGCCTCATGTTACCCGTTCTGTTTGCAGTACACAATCCCAAACGATTGTCTAGTATGTGTGAAGCTTCATTTCTGCTGCTGCTTCTGCTGGTAGCAAATTTCAAATACAAACATGAACCATTTGTTGAGTTGTTTGCGCGACATCTCTCGCTCTTTCTCATGACAAATATAAATATACAAGATGTGACATAATTGTGATTTTTAAGGATTCAGAAATGAGCCTTTAAGTCACAGATCATTTCCGAAAAAATCGTTTTGTGGATTGTTCAAGAAACGAAACGCCCACTTATTTTTATTTCTAGGATTTTGGATATAAAACCAGCAGTCTTTGGCAAAGTTTCTTCCAGTAGTCATGTTTTAGTTGTTCTTACAATTACGAAATTCTTAAAACTTTTCAATTTGCTGAATCATAGGATTCAAAACTTTGCGAAAAACTTTCAGAACATTTCGTTTGAGAAAAGTGAGTCAGTATTGTGAAAGGAGAAGAAGCGTCCTTATTCTTCATGCATCTGTTCTGTATATATATATATATATTTTTTTTTTCGCCTTTGCCCATCTGGCTGGCCCTCCACCAGAATAATATATACCCAATCCACTCACTCTCATAAATCCTTCAGTTCGACACCGAATAATGCATTCGGTTCTAATCTCATTCGTTCGCCCTCATTATATTGTTATTCTCAACCACACCCCAAACGAGTTTTCAAAAGAAGTATTCCAGAACAGCTCATCTCGACAACTATGGCTCTCACTTGCACCGACATTCCAAAGTTTCTCTGCGCTCTGCTCCTTCCGGTAGGTTGAATTAAAACATAGTGGTTGATTCTAAAGTTATGGTATTCTAGCCAATCGGAGTCTGGATGGAGAAGGGATGCACCTACCACTTGGCCATCAACATCCTGCTCACCATTCTCGGATACATCCCAGGAATCATCCACGCTTGCTACGTCATCCTCGCCTACTAAATCTGCTTTGGAACTCACAAATTCTTGACATAATGACGCCATAACCACAAACATCTTTTAAAAATTACTTTTCCAACAAAAATCATCTCCCCTCTCCAATTATTCAAAGTATTGGCATCTTTCAATCTTCTCGATGTGATTCTGTCACTTTTATGTTGATGTGAACAGTTTTGTATGAATAAAGGAGCAAAAAGAAACCACAATATGACTCAGAAAAGAAGATGAGGTGTCAGGAAATGAACCGTAAGAATGAAATGGTTTCTGAAGATGAATGGGGTGGAATGAAAAAGAGTTTGCTGCTGACTGTTTAGTTTGGACGTCAATTTTCGAGGATTGAGAAATAGTAGAATTCTCGAACACCCCCAATTTGCCTGTTTCAATGAACTAAATGAATTAGCTCTGAAAAAATATAATTTCTAGAAGAAGTTTGCTTGATGTTTGAAGAGTATTGAAAAAAGAAAAATAATGCTGTTATCAAATTTAGAATTTCAGTTCGATCTTTCCCCAAATGAACAAAGTTCGAAGTTTTGTTTACTTCTGAAAATAGGGAACTGTTCGTCTGCGGGACTGGTCAGATTAGTAACGTACAAGGTACTACATTGACAATTATTTTATAATCCTTGATCACAAAATTGCTTGTATGGCTGCCAAAACCCTTTTCCCGGTTTTACGGTTTCAATCTACTCAAGTATGGCTCACAAATTGCTAAAAATGAATGGGGACCAGGACCACTCAACAAAATACGTTTTTCCACTGTTTGTTTTTCCCTAAAAAACAAGACATTTCTGTTTCAGACACCAGTATGCTTTCTTGTTGGTTCGATTTGTTCCCAGCGAAATGAAATTATTGATGGTTACTCCGTTTGTGTGATACTTCTATGTACCAATGACAACTCATGCATCAAAGATTACTCCATGGGACCCTGAGGACAGAAAGTCCGCCCCTTTTCCCACAACCAGTCACTTGACCGATGGTCTTTTATTTATTGTTGTCTTCTTCTCTGCCCATTCTTCGTTTTTCTTCCTTCCAACTCCAAAAATTTTCATTTTTAGGACCGGGTCGACATCCATCTTAACTGCGTTGTCCAGTTACTCAGTAATTGTTTTCCGTTTCCCATCAGCCTTGCCATGTCTTTTGCGTTCTTAACAAAAATTTCAGAACCAGTAAACCAGGCGTGAGTCAGTCAGAAGAGACTACACATATTGTGAAATTACGGCTACTTTCAAGGTATTACTCAGTGTTAGAGAAACAGTAGTGTTTGCTGAGCGCACATATGAGAAAAGAAATGGTGCCTTCTGACTCTCTGTTTTCTTTTCTCTTGTTTTCATCCCTATGCCAGCGATTTTTCTCCTGTCACAAACATATAAATAGGATTGGATGGGAAATTTCAAGGAAAGTTTTCATACTTCGGTCTTCAACAACCTACAGAAAAATTATTTCTTCCTCGTTTTCCATTTCCAAAATTTGACTTTTCGATCTTCTGCTTTTTTGTGGTTGTTGTGAATAATTCAACGGCTGTTAGCGTGGTAGAATGTATTCTTAGAAAATTAACTCCGAGGAGCTTTTGTTTTTTTTGGACAACAAAGCAAATAGGAAATTTGAAAAACGGCTCTGGTAGAATAGACAATAAGGAACTTGATTCTGAGAAGAAAATACGAAAAACCATGAACACAAAATGCGAAAAAAGTCTGCATGATGTCTAGAACAGTTTCTCGAAAAATTTAAACTTCGGGATTTCTCATATAATGAAGAACTGATGCAAATTAATTTCAATAATTTACTTTTTGCAACTTCTAATGTAAGGTTTTTTCTGATCGTTTCATTTACAAAATTACCGTATTTCCTCTAGTATAAGCCTGTTAAAAGCGTCTACTTTGAGCTAACTTCTTTCGACTCCTGTAAATGATATCAAAACTTTGTTTATTGATAAAACAGTTTTGTAAAATTACCAACATTTTATCAACTGGCAACCTTTTTATAGCTTCCACAAAAATCGGGATAACTGAGCTCAAAGTTGATAGTTTCAGGGGCTGCAATCAGTGGAAATACGGTAATTGTGTAAGCGAAAGTATCACAACAAATGCGGCAATTTGTATTTGAGTCTGAAACACTACAGATTTGAAATTCGAATATTTTCAACAGTAATCTTGATCTGTGCAACTTCTCAATACATGAACAGTTTCATGCATGACCTGTGATCTATGACTCCAGTCTCTCTCTTTTTAAGAGGAACACAATGTTTCTAAAATACGCACATGTCTTCTGAAATCAAACCCCCCTATAAACGAAATACCTCAATTTCTCCTATACGCAAAAGTACAAAATACTATTTCCCTTTTAACGGTAGCCGCTGCCAACCGTCATGCATTTCTATGGAAACATTGTGTCCTCTTCACTATTCCCTCTTATCGTTTCCTCACTTTCAATGTTTTCCCGCAAACATTGCCGTCCTCTTTCGGCATACTCCACCCATTTTCGAACCAGTCAGTCACCACTCGACCCGCCGGTGGTTTTCGTTCCTCTTTCATAGATTTCCTCTCTTCTCACTGATCCAAACGCATTTTCCTTTTCAATACCTATTTGAAAAATGAGTATTATTGACTCATATTTCAATGACACTCGGGTTTCGAACATATCTCTTTTTCAAATTCCAACTTTCAAAGTCATAGAAAAATCGTAAAATAAAAAGTCGTTGAAGTTCATGCGACAAATTTCCAAACTCTGTGGATCTAGCCACATGTCACAAAAATTGGCCACATGTCACAAAATTCGCATGACCTTTTTTCCGCTTGATGCACAGTAACCCATAGTGATTTTGTTTTCGGGACATTCCCATGGATACATCTTCTCCGCCTCGCTTAGTCCTCCACTTTCATTTCTTCCATTTCCCTTCACCTTTGCATCTTTTTCTCTGAAAAATAGCTTGTTTCTCTTTGTAATTTTTTCAAATTTGAGTTTTTCAGTTTCTTAAAACTTCTGAAAACTACTGTTCGCCATGGCTCTTACCTGCACCGACATTCCAAAGTTCATCTGCGCTGTTCTTCTTCCAGTAAGTTTTAGTTTTATTTATTTATAGTCACCGTGAAAACTATAACAAGTACATATTTTGAATTTTCAGCCAGTTGGAGTCTTCTTAGAGAAGGGATGCGACTACCATCTTGCCATCTGCATCCTTCTCACCATTCTCGGATACATTCCAGGAATCATCTACGCTTGCTACGTCATCCTCGCCTATTAAACGATGAAAAATGCTTTTCTGTCATAATTGACGTCCTAACACTGCTTTCCATGTTTCCATGTATAATATAATTTTAAATCAATAAAATTTGGGATGATTGAACGCATATATTTTTTTCTCAATTTCACGGAATCGGAAATATAAAAAATCGGATTTAGAAAAAGTTATTTTGAAAAGTGCACCTAGTTAATGATTTAAGCCACTGAAGGAAGCGCCGTTAATGATGTAAGCCACTGAAGGAAACTGACAAAATATGCTTGACATTGCTATAAAAGTTTGTTCAGTAGACCACTTTTTAATCTTTTTCCGGTAATGAGATATGCGAGCTAAAAATTAACAGGTCGTTATATAAGAGTGTTCACGCTATACATTTATTGAGAAAAAAATAATAAAAAGACTGTCGTCCGAAAAACAAAAAAAAATGTTTTCCCCACAATTTCAAGAGATAAATTTATCAAAACAGATCAGAAATTTTTTGAAAAGTTTACTAAAGATTTTTTTACAGGTGATCTTTGTTTGAGCGTTTTTCCTGAAATTTTGAACATTCAAGTGTCAAAAAAAAACATTTTTCGCTCAATTTGATTCATTCTTAAATCAGTAAAAAAATTTTAATCTTTTATCGAAGCGTAAAGCGACTCTCTGTGCAAACTCATCAGACATTATTACCCAATAACTCATCTTGAAAACATGTCCACTCTCACCTGACAACTGTTCTGACGGGTTCTCGATCTTTTCGACCATCCACAATTTTTTCATCCTCGATCACTGGTCACAACAATTTCAGTTGGCTTCTAAGCATGCGGATTCTAGAATCAGGCGGCATTTCTATTGATTTTTTGCATTTTTCGAGTTTTTTGGAACATTTCCTAACCCTACTTCATATAAATCGCATAGTACCTTCAATGTTAATTTTTTGTAGAAATTTATAACAAAAAGATCTACTAGCTTCATTTCAATTGGTTACGGTTGTTTTTTTATTGATAGACTCTGGCTAAATGTTTTTTGCACCTTTTTTTAGTTTATTTTCAGAGCAATTTAGCTCAAAGTACTTAGTTCACCTTGTTCGGCGTTCTTCATAAAACTGTGACACTTTTTTCCTGTTACTGACAGTGCACTGAGCCAGTACAGCTTGAACCCTGGATCAATTAATTCCACACAGCGAACGACTCTAGCGCAAAAAATAGAAGTTCAAATTCAATTATTCACATGTTAGCTGGAATAATTTTCGAATTCTCGCTCTTCGAAGCAAAACCCTCCCAAAAGTTTAATTACACTGGTAATCTTTCTCGTCGAATTTTTTGTGGTTTTTAGACAAAACCTAATAGAATTGCCATCGGGTGGTCGGAAAACCGATCTATCCTATTTCCGCTTTTCTGTGGTGTCACTATACCCCAGTTGTAGACGCAGAATTCACATTTATCAAAAAACCGCCCGAAACTGCAACAGTCCATTTTTTTCATTTCTCTCTTCGAACCCCCTATCCGCTCGTCATAAAAAAGTCACACACGAGTTGAGGCCTCATCTCGCTTTAACGAATGAGGAGAGTCTGGGTGATCCGTCCCAATGTTTAAAGAATGTTTCGGGGTGGCTGGTGCCTCGGGGTTTCTCACAGAAGCTCTGCTCTGATGAAGAAGAAAAAGAAGAAAGGACCGCCACGTACATGTCTCGTTTTTCTCCGCGTCGCACCAGTTGTCACGGCATTAGCCACGGGGCACAACACTGTGCTACTCCCGATCGACATGACACTACGATTACTGCTCGAATTACTAGTCAAACTGTAGTCGTGCTTGAACTATCCCGTCGGTTTTTTGAAAATTTCGTTTCGCTCTTTTGTTGAATGACGTCGCCTGTTTTTCTCTGCATTTCTAGAACGTCTCGGAAAAAAATACACTCGCTTTCCCCTTATATGCACATCATAACTTTTGACGACTTTTCTTCTGTGTGTATCTTTCTATTTACTTTCATCCTTCCCTTTTCTACTGTTTTCCAGTTTCTTGTTTACCAAAAAGTTACTGTTATACAAAGAACTGTGTACTGGTGTAGGAATTATTTTAAAAAACACCCATCACAGAGTTTATCAATTTGTTATCATTGTTGCGTGTGAACCTGGCGGTGGCGCGTTTTATCTCGCTTTTTTTGCAATAACGAATCTTGTTAGTTGATATTTTCAGTATTCTTCAAAAACTAAGTTCTTTTTTGGAAAATAAAATCATTAATTTTTTGGGAGTTGAAATGTTCTTTTTCCTAAGAGAGTTCATAATTGCTGAAAACATTTTTTTCGGAAATAATTTTTAATGAATCAATTTTCGAAATTTCCCAAACGAAAAAAAAGCTCAACTTTTTATTCAATGATTTTCTCACTCAATTATTTTCAAATCTGTAAAAA
>NC_013491.2:11337384-11346479 GCF_000004555.2 Caenorhabditis briggsae | reverse complement strand
GAGCTCCATGTGGTGGAATTCTACATGTAGGATCGAAATATTTCTGGAGTTTGAAAAAGTGAGTGGGCGATGATTCCGAAACATTTCTTTCTCTTTTTTATGTTTCAATCGGAAATTTATGATACAGTTTTATTTTAGAAGTTCTTCTCAGCAAGAAAAGACATCGTATGGGTTTTGGGGATACGGTACTCATTGATTATGAGCGCTCATTTTCAAGAGCTTGTGAGGCAGATAATACAGGAGAGAGAAAGACATCAAATAAAACCAATTCAAAGTATGAATGGCGAATGATTAACTGTGTGAGCTGATCAAAAAGAAACAGGCCATAATTATTGGGAAAGTGATCAGTTGTGGGAACTGTGGAAATGTTTCGTGGGAGTTTCAAAGTAGATTGAGCACTGCGAAAATTCTCGAGTTCAATGTATGAACTCTTATTTACAACTTTGATAAATTCCAAAAATTTTGATATTACCGATAGAGAACTCCTCCGAAATACCGTATGCCTAATAAAAACCTACCAAATTCTTTAACTTTCAGCTCAATTGTCTCGGTTTTTATGAGAGATATCAAAAATATATCAAACTGTAAAATATTTGTGATATTATGATAATTAATTATCAGTTGCAAATTATTGATATGTTTAAAAGGAATTGAGATAATTGATCTAAAAGTGCACTTATGGTATTTTGTTATCACAGAACTTTTAATCTAGTATTTCTGAATGGATCTGATGTTGTTCCAGATTATTATAATCACTTATTTTCAAACTCTTAGCAAAAGGCAACTTAATAAAAGCCGATCACTGTGGCACGCCCCTTTTTATTTACATAAACCAAATTAAATCCTCACAAAAAGGAACTCAGAAAGAAAAGCTATCGTAGTTTTTTTTTATTTTATTTTCTCTCATAAATGAGGTCTGAAAAGAAAGAAGGTCATAAATCTTGGAAAGCGCTACTAAAAGGATACCCAAAAATCTTATTTCATTTCTTCACGCTATCTTTCCGAGATGGATGAATGGCTACCGTAGTCTCATCTCATTTCCTTTTTTGAAAAGGAGCTTGCGTACTCGAACATTAATCTGTTAGGTGTTTCTATATCCTTTTCAGATGATTGATATTGGAAGAAAATTGTAATTGGAAAATTCCTCATTTCAGGTTTTACCAAAAAATCTGCTCTTATTATAATAAAATTATTGTTTCAATCCAAATCATCTGTTTTTTTCAGACACTCTTCTTGGGCACCCGACTCGTCTCGGTTACGAAATGTCGGTTTGAATGCACAAGCTGCAATCATAGGAAAATCATGTGAGTTTTAAATCAATAGCTTATTTCACTTTTTTCATTCTGAATTTTTTTCAGATAATCCTTTCAAAAAAAAAGATTCAAATTGCTGCATCTAACAACTCGTCGTCAACAGTCATCAGTCATCAGTGACACAGTCATCAGAACATTGTCAAGAAATCAGAATTCAATCAAGCTTCATCTACTCGCTCTTTCTCTTCACCTCTTCTACTCGTCAGCTGGCGCTGCGCGCTATCACGGACCAAAAAGATCTTCCTGGTGAAGAATTAGCAATTTCATACGGGCAGTACAGTGCCAACTGTACATTAATCTATTTATTTGGCCTTAGTTAACCGGTTAGTAAAAAATTTTGAAAAACTCCAAAAATATTTCTCACCCCTACCTTTGCTGCCTAGCTCTCTACCTTAGCTCTGTGGACCTTCCTTCCAAGGAACTGTACAAAGTACCTCACAGTAGTCGGTTCTTCTCAGAATTGAGCTACTACTTTTTTTTGTATTACCTCGCCTTTTGCCGTCACCTCTTTTGTAACTACCCTCACTCCTATACTCATTTTTTCCCACACCTCACGTATTTTTTGTATATTATTTAGCGCCTCATTCACTTATTTTTCATTCCATAGATATTTTGCACCCCTCATATACTCCCCCTCTCACCTCCCAACCACGCTGGTCGTGTATTACCTCATATTTTATTTTTCTCACACCCTCATTTTATTTGGTATTGGAAAAACCAAACCGCCTCTGGCTGCTCCAGATCTTTTTAGTACAGGTTCCTATTCTAATCTCCCTTCAATATAGTCGGGTTTAGCCCAAAACATGGAAGTTTTTCGTGTCTTGAGAGCTTGAGGAAGTACCGATTATTGAGATCTAAGTTCTTCTAGACATCATGACTTCCATTGTTTAGGTAGGCTTTGTTTCCAAACTGGCATTAGAAACTCCGGATTGCAAATCATCACAGATGAGGTCCAATTCGAGTTCTGCTCCTTACTGGTAAACATAGCATTTGGTACATCATAGTGATGGCTACATCATAATGATGCTAAACAATATTTGTTTCATTTTATTACTCCCATTTTTAGTAGAAACAGTTATTTCTCACCAACTGTTACATTCCAAGTAGAAGACTTTGTGAGAGGTCTTGTATTTGAGTCTTCTTTGAAAATTGTATTCCTTGATTGATGTTCTTTTATTGTATGTTCTGATTCTGATGACACCTGATGACGTTTTTGTTGAATAAAGTGATTTGAATCAAACATCGATTGACGAACACAATAAGACATCATTGACTATTTGAGCCATTGTATAGAGAAGGAAAGGTGCGCAACTAGTATTACAACTGGAAAATTCAATATTTGCAGCAGTAAACAGTCTTAAGCGCAAACAGACGAAACGTTCAGTACAAAACTTACACACTAACAACACATTTTTGTCAGTTTTCCATTTTGTCACTTGACATGTTTAAATTGTTGCCTACTATTTTCTTGATGGTGCTACTGGCGATTTATGTTGGAAGTCAGATGACTTGCAATCCAGTGTGTACTCCACCAGCTTTCTGTGATACTAATACAGGTAAGTATTGATTACGGGTGTCTGACAACAGAAAAAAAACTCAGTTTGACTTACTAAGTAAAAAATGGTCTAATTTTTTTACTTAAAAATTATCCCAACATTTTTCATACCTTTGAAAATTTCAAATTTTGCATAGTTAACATGAAAAGAGACAATTTCTTAAAATTAACACCGTTTTCAGCCAGTTCTTATATCTTGTCGAATGCACATAAACAAAAACAGTTTTCTAGAAAACGAATTATCGGAAAATAGCTAATTTCGGTATACAGCAATAGTTTTTCCCGGTAAACTGTTTTCTTGTATTAGATATTAGAAAAAAATTGTTCACATATGAATTTTTTGGCAAATAGGTTTCAAACTTTTTCTAATGCTTTAGCTAATTGCCATCAGTCGTATAATCAGTCACTCTAATAGAATGAGTCCCATAACATCACATTTTTATTTCGGATCTTGTGAAAGATACGAAAAAATTATCGACTGACAAAAATTGGTGATTTTTTGTGAACATGTTTTTAGTTGAACACATTTTGATATTTTGCCTAGAAAATGAATTATATAGACTTAATTGACAGTTTGAAAAGCAGTGTTGTTGATTTCAAAAGATACTTTTTTTCTCCGAGAAACTCAAAATCGATAAATTTTTCATTATGGCAAGTTACCGTATTTCCTACAATAAAAGCCTATGGGCTTCTTTTTCAGGGTGAGCTTTTCTTAAAGGTGGGCTTAAATTGAAGAGTGGGCTTCTCTTATTCGATGACTTATTTTCAAAAAATTTAATTTAAAATGCAGAAATTTTAGAATTTGAAAGTTAAGACTACAGAAATTCATTGTTTTGGAAAATTCTAAATTTTTATTTTTCGATTCTAAGTTTCAAAAATTTATGCAATTGTGTATTTATGATCGGTCAGATATCATTAGAAAAAGTAACAGAATCTCATTGAAACATATCACTCAAAAAACGGACCGCGAAACTGTGGTATTTTCTCTCTCATAAGTCTTGAAAAATACAGTCTTGAAAAAAGTTGCTTCGTTGGATTTTCAAATAAATGTTGACGAATACTAAAACTAAACTTTGATTTTATTCAGTATAATCTGAAGTTTTTGAAAAGTTTGGTAAATTCTGGACTTCTTCTATAGGACTCCGAAGATCTTTCACAGAAAAAATTTGGTTTAACAATTTGAAAGCTGCGATGTTTATCTTTTACAGAGATTTATTGAATTTTAGGAATCTGTCGTAACTTCCGCCAAGCTTTTAATGGGCCTGTTCTCATCCAATGCGCCAACTGTCCAGCTGGAACGCAATGCGATTCCAACACTGGAATCTGCAGAACCTTCCGTCAGCCTTGAGTTTTTCATTCTAAATAATTGTATTCCTTTCATTTCGAAATATCCTATTTTCTAGAAAATATCTGCTCTTTTTCAATAAATCATTGTTCTGCTCTCAAAAAGTTTTATTGTTACATACGTAGACTCGTAATGTTTGATAACAAGATTTGAAAATGTCGAGGGGTGAATAGCTAAGATATCGATGATAGAAATAAATTTGTTAATGAACTATAAAACAGTTTTGAGGGTTCGGATGAAAGTGTTGGTCAAATATGACATGAAAAAGTCGAGACAGGTTCTATAATAGATCTGTTGAATGACAAGGTAGTTTACTGAGTGGATTACAAGATTGTCGTTGGTTGCCAACGTGAACAAACAGTTAGGAAAGATTTTGACACAATAGGGGTCAGAGAGGTGTGTGAAAAACAAAAAGTGAGATTCGAAGGTAGTGTTTTGAGAATTGGATTTGTTGTTGAAAGGGATTAGGGGGTGGGGTTAAACGATTCACGAGTGTTTGATTGGATAGTCTGGAACCATCAGTCCCATCTTCTCTGGGGTGTAGAGATGCTCATGGGGACCCTCCTCGATACCTGGCGATGTTGATTTGGTGGAGTGACCGTGGTGGACAGGGCGGGCATACGGATCCTGAAAGCTTGGTTGGTGTTCGAAACGGTTATAGGTTAGACAAAAGAAACTCACGTTTTGGAGGTAGTTGGCAAACAAGCTCTGGCAGATTTCCTTAGTCACCATTGCTCCGGCATGATCATCAATGAAGCGCATCAGAAGGACACCGTCTTGTTTGAGTCCGTGGTTGGCGAACTTTCCGATTGGAATGCGAGACGACTCATCCTTGAAGTTGTGGAGTGGCCCGCTGAGCAGGGATCTGATGTAGTTGTGGCGAGAGCTGTCGATGCTTAGTCTCCAGATTGTGCAGATGGTGTTGATCAAGGTGGTGATCAGAACGAAGACGAACCAGAACCAAATGAACA
This sequence comes from Caenorhabditis briggsae, assembly GCF_000004555.2. Taxonomy (NCBI): domain Eukaryota; kingdom Metazoa; phylum Nematoda; class Chromadorea; order Rhabditida; family Rhabditidae; genus Caenorhabditis; species Caenorhabditis briggsae. The sequence goes on along the minus strand of NC_013491.2, from coordinate 11,341,295 downwards.
AGTAAATCTTTTCGTTGAACATATTGATCATGAGTACGCATTGGACAGTGTAGCGGTGAACGTTGGCAAGCTTTCGTACCGAGAAATCGCAAAGTGTGACACGTGGGAACACTCCAGAATCCTGCCATTCACGTCCAGCATACAAGTCGGCAAAAGTGTGGAATCCCCAGAGGAAGGTCTCGTTTCCAAGGAACTTGTTAAGGATGATGAATTGGATGAGGACGTTGCCAAGGTACATAAGCTTGATGCAGATGTAGAGCAATGAAGTCATCGAGCCGAGTCCTTTTCCGAAGCGGTAGCAATAGAAACGACCGTATTCGTTTTTGGAACGAGTCTCCAGAATGTCTTCAATGAATCCGACCAATTTGTTGATTCCCTTCTTTCGAGTCTCAGAGTCACTGGAACGAAGAGCTTCGGCCTCGCTGATCACAGATGGGAAATCCAATCCGCATTGCTTGTAGAGAGACGACCAGATCCACGATGGTAGGTAGAACATGAACGCTTGGATGGCAAGAACGATCGGTACCCACTGGTAGTAACCGATTTCGGCTTTTTGTCGGTCCTCAACGTCGCCGGGAATCTCGGAGCGTTCCGGAATGAAGAATGTATTCTGGATGAAGCAGTAGTCTTCTGCGTATTGCTCCCAACCGCCCTTAAATTCCATTGGCATCCAACATTGAATGGCTGATCCTACGTATCTGTAAAGAGAATATTGTTTATTATTGTTACTCCAACGTCTGTTCCAAGGGGGGCATTAGCTCATCTGACGAAAGCCCATATGACAGAAACCCCCTGTCTTTCCGATCTATCAATGACACCACGTTCACACGTACATGCGCGTTTCCAAAATAATTTATTCATACAGTGATCCTAGCACACTTCCTTCCTACCACCGCGATATCGAAATCAAAGATGTGCAAACACAAACACCCCGCTTAGTCTATCCTAGAGCACTTGGTTCTCGGCGCAATTGAACCGTAAAAGAGCTTGCTCTTTCTGTCCAAACGGAAATTAGTTTTTGGCAAAGGAAACCCCCGCAAGGTACGGTATCTGTAGATATGTTCCCCGAAGTTTGGGGCTCAAACTTACTGTTTGCAGGAGACCATGATGGAGAAAAAGGCGAGGAGAGTGGCGGTGGTGACATAACTGAGACGATCCACGGCATCGTCGAAAGTCTTGGCTTTGAATGTATTGGAGAGCCACCGGTCGATGAACGGGACACCCAACATTGCTTCTGAAAATCGAATATGAATTGTGAAATGAGAAACTGTATGGATTTATAATAACAAGATAAGTGGATGAGAGGAAGAGATTGATGACGAAAAAAGTTAGGAAATCGGTAAATATTACATGGAAAATGACGTGTGTGATGGGATTCCACTACGAAATAACACATTGTGAATGGTAGAGGAAGCTACCGAGCACAGCAGATGGCTACTGAATGTCCCAGAGTAAAAGCAAAATGAGACGTCCATCTGGTAAAACTGCGCACAGGGTGTGGGGTGGTGAAAGGACGGCGGGACGCTCACCGTCCCCCCCGCCAACAATGAATGGTCAAATGAGTTGAGGAGACTATTGGTCCCGCGCGGGGACACACTCACAGTGCGCGCACAAACACACATAATACACGGTGAGGGCGGTGAGTGTGGTGAATGCGCGGACCATACGAGCGTCGAAATGGTCCGTCCTCATTGAGAAGATAATGAGAGATGAAGAGACGCAGACAAAAATCGGACGACCCTATGCAGAGAGGACGGGGTCAACGGTCCGTCCACTATGCTTAAGAAACACTACAAATCAATAACCTGTCTATTATTGGAGTGAGGAGACTGTGTGGTTGGTGGGGCATGGGAAAAAGAGTCTGGGAAAATCTAGGAGAATGAAGACCTATGATGTGGAACCGAATGGTAGGAAATCCAGGATGAGCTAGAGGACTCAACTGTATAAATTATCAACTATTTGTTTGCATCGCAGGTGCAATTCAAAAGGAGATAAGTTAAGATATGCATCTCTTGTAGACACTACCACTACACTTATCACATCTTATCTCACAAGGCCGTCACCTCGACCGTCTCCAAGATGCCTATCATAATTATGATGAGAACGCCGTACAAGTTTTGAGTCACGTACGCATAAAAACGGAACACATCAAAAGTGAGCCATTGAGCTAACACTTATAAGGAAATAAAAAGAGCTTTTATCAAAAGTTGTAAAGCGTGTGGAACGTTTGATGATGGACGACAAACATAGCTCACGCATGTGGCCGCCTTAATTCCCTTATATGTCGTTGTTTGAACTGTAGAACGGAAAGTGAGAAATGGGAAGAATTGGTCACTCTCTCTCTTTTGGTCAGTACAGCATAGTACCACTTGGGAGAAAGGTGTGCATAATGGATAAAGGGTCCGAGAACGAAAGTGGTAGTAAATCAAAAAATCACACATACTCGCACTATTGGAAACAGAGGACCTCTTGAGACAGACGTTTTTTCATCCATATGATTAATGAGGGGTTCCCCCACACATTAAGAGGTCAGATGATGCAAATTTGAGAATCAGATTACGGTATCGATAGTTGTAAATATGTTGGAAGACACTTGGCGTATGTAAAAAGAGCACATAAAGAACATATACATTACCAGACAGATGTGAGCATATGCTGCCGCTGATGCTCAAAAGCGCCGATTTCCTGCGCGGCACATCCGATGCGATAAAACAGAGTAAAAATCACCTGTCGCTTCAGAGTACCAAAGTTAAAGGAAAACCGCGGTGATTGCAAAAAAGAAACGTCTCGGAGAGTGGGAGGAGACAAAAAAAAGTAACGGATTTTTTGATTCTAAGATTTGTTCTGTTTGAATTAATCGAGCAAATACATTCGTATCTCGTATCTCTTATTGAATGTCGCAGAGCAGTGGATAAACGCAATGACACTGATACTGTGCCATTTAGGATCGTGTTTACATACACACTTCAGATATTGGAAGGCTCTTGTTCTACGTGTTCATCTTCATTCTTCTTCTTTTATTCTAGATGATGCACTAGGCACCATCATAATGAGATGAGCATGTTAAGACTCAAGATTCGCGGGGGAGGTCGAAACAATGGAAGTGAGCGGATGAAGAAAAGCGGGTAGCGAGTTAGAACAAAAGGTCAAAAGGGAACAAAGTAACAATTGGAACAAGTGAAAAGCCATATGTCTGAATGAAACGTTGAATGAACTTCTAAGACTTTCCACTAAATGAATTTCAAATCTTTAGAAATTTCTGAATCCTCCTGAAACAAGGCACTCAATTTCCGAATCAAGTAGTGATTGCTGTTCTTTTGAAAATATTTCAAAAAACTGTGCGAGTGAGCTTAATAAACTCTCGCATCACTGTTCTATCAAAAGTGTGAAACTGTGCGTCTGAGCTGTTAAGCGCGGAATCGGCAAAGATTCGCAATCAAAATAAATTGGCGGGTTAGTGCAGCAGTCGACTTTCCCCTCCCCTATTTTCTATCAAGAGTAGATGATCAAATAGATCGCAACTCAAATTGATGAAAGCACCACACAAACATTTAATAGGCACATTCTTTTCTTGATAATTGTTAATTTCGGGGCTCTCTCTTGACTACTCGACTTTTGTAAAAGTTTTTGCGTGTTATATGTATTACGTGAGGATGTTTTACTTTTTGATGAGTGGGTTGGATGTTCTATGAGATTTGCTGGGATTGTCTGAAACATGGGTAGCAAACTTACCGTAAAACCTCTTATAGAACAACACCCGGATCGTCCACTTTGAGCCTATATATCTCACTTCTTTTGAAAGGTATCAAAAAGTGGTCAACTAGTAAAATGTTTATCAGGGTATCAGCAACATTTTACTAGTTAGCCACTTTTTGATATCTTTCACAAAAAGTGAGATATATAGGCTCAAA